>NW_016107336.1:707146-732967 GCF_001604975.1 Cebus imitator
TTTTTTTTTTTTTTTTGAGACCAAGTGTTACTCTTGTTGCCCAAGCTGGAGTGCAGTGGTGTGATCTCAGCTCACTGCAACTGCCACTTCCTGGGTTCAAGCGACTCTCCTGCCTCACCCCTCCTGAGTAGCTGGGACTACAGGTACACACCACCATGTCTGACTAATTTTTTGTATTTTTAGTAGAGATAGGGTTTCACTATGTTGGCCAGGCTGGTCTTGAACTCCTGACCTTGTGATCCGCCACCTCGGCCTCCCAACATGCTGGGATCACAGCCGTAAGCCACTGTACCCAGCCTACTCCATTTCTTTTCTCCTCATTGTGGCCAAAGTACTCCAGAGTTGTCCACTGTCTATAACTTACCTCATCCTAAAATCCATTCCAATCAGGATGTCTCTCTCCATCACACTGCTGAAATTTTCTTCTCCAGGTCACCAATGACCTCTACTCTGCTAAGTAGAACGGTCAATTCTCAGACCTCATGTAATTTTCAGATCCAATCCATCAGCCAATTCTCTTGGTTTTGAGTTGGATTTTTAAAGAGGTGAGATCTCATTATATTGCCCAAAGTGGTGTTGAACTCTTGGCCTCAAGCAATTCTCCCACCTCAGTTTCCCAGAGCCAAATAATGCTTCTTGGTGAGTACTTTTGATCAGTAGCGTTCAAATATTCCTTGTCTTAAAATTATTTTCTATTATAATTTTGGTTTCGTCTGGTTTTTTTCCTAGGATTTTCTTAAAAGACATAAATAATCTATAGATTTGGTACCTATTCACTGCCTCTGAATCTTCCATCATCTCTCTCAATGCATTTCTGAAAATTGGAATGCATTTTATAATTGATGACACCTTACTATGGTCAGGCAGCTGTCATGACACAGCTGTCACTGCCTGCACAGGTACAAATTTGTTAAAGAATGAGCTCACTGAAAAACTCTTGGGACTGAACTGCTTTTCCTGATGAAATTTTCATTTTCGTGATATCGATCACTATCATGAAAGTGACAGCATCAAATGTGCACGATGTAATCAGCAAACTGGAGGAAAATCCCACAGACATAACAGAGAAATCTTAAAAAATGTTCTTGATAGCAGAGAAGATAGTATCACATAGAATATCATGGGCATCAGCCTGGGCAACTTGGCAAAAACCTGTCTCTATCAAAAATACAAAAAATCAGTCGGGCATGCTGGTACGCGCCCGTGGTCCCAGTTACGTGGGAGGCTGAGGGGGGAGGATTCCGTGAGCCCAGGCAGCAAAGGCTGCAGTAAGCTAAGATCACACCACTGTACTCCAAACTGGGTGACAGAGCGAGACAAAAGGAAATCATAGCATAGACTCTAAAAGTAACTGATTTAAAAGGTCAGACTCTGAACGTGAAGGACCTTAATCAATTTATTTTTGCTTATCTCATCATTTTTAGGTGTGTAACATCTAAAAAGAGACACAGATTAAACATCTATGTTTAAATAACCCTAAGAGACCATTCCATGAGTATAAAATAAAAATACTAAGTGATAAGGGAGGCATTACATCATAGTTTGTTAGTTTTTCCCCCTTGGTGTCATAGATGATGCAGATTACAACTGACACTGCCTTGGGTTTGGTAAATAAGATACGTGGAATCAAACCTCTACTGAAGAAAGTTATTGTCATCCCTTGCTTGAATTTCTGCAATAGTCTCCTCACAGGTCTCCTTGCTTCTACCCTTAAATCCATATTGTCTATTTTTCAACTGAGCAATCACAGTGATCCTGTATAAAGTGAAGTCATATCATGACAAACAAAAGTCTGCAATGTCTTTGTATTTCACTCAGAGTGAATGTCCAAGCCCTCTCAATGGCTTGCCCAGGTCTAGATTATCTATTAATAGCTTACCCCGAGCCCCCATCATTATCTCTGATCATCTACTACTACATATGCTCTGCCCTCCTCACTCCTCTCTACCACACTTCATGCCATTCTTCAAACAAGCTAAGTGTGCTCCTGCCTGAGCACCTTTTCCCTAACTTCTCTCTGCCTGAAAAAGTCTTGCTCTACATACCCATTTGGCTGACTCCCTCACTCCTCCAAAAGCCTTGGCTCAAGTCTCACCTTGAGCAAAGGGGAGCAATTTGTACAACCTTGTGTCCTACTGTTGGTATTCCCATTCTCTTTTTTCCCTTTCTTTCCAAAGGATACTTAACACCCTTAAAATATGTTGTAATTTGCTTGTTTTTCATGTACTGCTTATGATCTAACTTTCACAGCTTGACTACTATAAAGTCCAAGAAGGCAGAGACCATTACTCTACCTGTTTTGTTGAATTACATACTCCAAGCACTTAACCTGCCACATGGTAGGCCTCTATATAGCTTAGATGAATAAATAAATTAGAAGTGCTATACAGCCCTCTGCTGAAGAGTCCAAGGAAATACATTTCAAATGAATGAATGGTGACATTTAAAATGATACTTGAATCAATTTTGATTTATTTTCCTTTACACAATGAATCCAGTGCAAGCTGGAACCTAATTTCTGAAGGTCTATATCCAAGGTGGTTAGAGAAAAGATTTCTTCTTTGCATACAAACATAATAAATATCAATAAGACTGTATTCTAAACTTCCTAAATATACCCAGTATCAGTTTCTTTGTACTTCCTTTAATTAAAAATAGAAAATTGCTTTTTAAAAAAAGTCTTACCGGTAGGTCAGTGAAAGCAATACCTAAAAAGAAAGAAAAAAAGTAGCATTAGAGCTGTTTTTCAAAGCAGACTATAGTGACAAGCTGAATTTCTAGCTAAAAAGGGCAAAACAAATGGCAAAAGAAAAAACATTAAAGCCTAAATACAAAATAACAGGAGTAATTTTTTATCAATAATACTAACATATATGTCTGAGTGAATGCTATCCCCCTTCAAGCTAATCAGCCTTGCTAGTCATACAGAAATTTTATTTCTGAGATGTTGCCGTTGTCTCAAGGATTTCTAAAATCGTTTTAGACATATCTTCAAAGCTACATTAGAAAACACATTAAGTTGTTTGCAAAATAGTTACTGTTTATTTTTTACCCCCAAGTTGCAATGTCTAGCCTCATCATTTAATAATCATCATCTAGATTTAGCTTGTAAATAATTTTAGGTGGAAGGAAAATAGTTTTTCTGTTATAAAAAGCGAGCAGGGGAAAATACAGCATATTTTTGCTTCTTTAAGAAATGTTTCTTATGAAAGTAAATCCTTTAACTTCTCATTTGCTCGTGGGGAAAAAACAATTCCTCCTTCAGAGGATAAAGGTTTATACACAGTTGAGAATTTTTCTTGAATACCCTTTGACAGTTATTTCTACACAGTCACATTCTAGATACAACGTGAACAATGGCAGTATCACTGGAATAAGTCTACTGTCAACCCAACATGACAATTTAACGACCTCCTTCCAAATATTCCAAATACACAGCTTAGCTGAAAATAAGATGAATTATTTCTGTAGGACCTCACAGATATATTTTTAAAGATCTAGCTCTAGAATAATGGGAGAGGAGCAGTACTGGTAAGTCAGTTGCTCTCAATTCTTCCAGTCTAAAACAAACCAAGCCAGCACCACTGCTTCTACAGTCTTGATTACTATCTTAAAACTGAGGGGATTTCCATTAAATTATTTTTAAGGTCTCTTCCGACTTGACATTTTATTCCTCTGTGACTGTGCTATACCAACAGAAAACATCTAACGCTGTTAATTAAGGTAATAAAGTTAAAAGACAACCTGAATATAAATTTTACACTTTTAAAATAATGTGTAAAAATAATGCTTTGTAGTTAATAAAGCCCTGTTTTTATGAGTTTTTAAAACGGATAAATTCATTGTGTCTTGTCAAAAGGAAAGCAAAATTAGGGTTCCTGTTTTCCCCATGTGTAACATTATCATTACATTTAAATTCATTAATAACACAGAAGGCAAGTGACTACTGTCAGCCCAAATAAAGTTTATTCCAAATTTTCACAAAAGTAAAAAGAATACAGAAAGCAAGAGAGAATTATTTTAATATACTATAACTACACATATTTCTAATATTTTTCATAAAATAAGCTAATCAATTATTTTTCTCAAAGATGTCTAGCTATAATGAAGACTGTATATTCTATTTTTAGTAAAAATCCTTTGTGTCTGTAATTACTGAAATTTTCATTTTACCAAAAACTCTAATGAAAAATTCAAAATTAATTCCAAAGGTTAACATTTTTTTAACACTGCCAAATACAGTTATCACAACATGTTTTTGCCCAATCAGACCATGAAAAGATGCCACTTTAACAAGATGGCATAACTATTTAAATTTTACATAGAAAGCAATTTTCTATATTCATGATTTCCTGGTTTGTCAGGCTTTTTGAAAAGAGATCTTCAATTGGTAAATGATATTTAATAAAACGACATTTTAAAAAACAAAGTCAAAAATTATCAAATTAAGTTAACCTATATATTGCAACATTTCTTATTAGCTCAAAACCTTTCCATTTCTCTTTATATACTAAGCAAATATATATTCTGAAAATCTTCCATGAGACAGAAACTAAAAATGTATTAGCTTTGGATACAAATTATCCATTTAGCAAGTACAAGAAAATAGTAACAGTATTTTATCTTCTAAGACTCCGGAATCTAGACCAGAGTTAGGCAAAGCTTTCCCATAAAGGACTAGTAATATGTTCTGCTTTCCAGGCCATACGGTCTTTATCACAAATACTCAACTCTGCCAATGTAACAGGAAAGCAACCATAGACAATATGTAAGTGGGTGTGGCTGGTTTCTAACCAAACTCTATTTTAAAATAAACAGGAGGCTAACTTAGCCATAGCTTGTAGACTCCTGTTCTAGAGAGGTAATTTCTGCTTACCTATGTTTTACCAGTGGATCCCAAGAACCTAGCCCAGGGTTTAATAATGATACTAAATAACATTTAATGATTATTCACTAGATGCCAGAACTGTGCACATACTATTTCAGTTAACTCTACCAACCCTAGTGAAATAGGTATTACAGTGATCCCACCTGACAAACTGAGAAAATGGAGGCACAGAAATGTTAACTAACTTACATATGGTTACATGGCATAAGCTAGGAGTCAAACTCAGCCAAGTCTGACTGAAGAAATCTTATTAACCACTGTTATACCACCTCTCTATGTGCTTAATATTTATTAACTTTAAGAATGAATAATGTCAAACATTTAGGTTTACTTAAAATTAAAATGTGGGCTGGGTACAGTGGCTCATGCCTGTAATACCAGCACTTCAGAAGGCTGAAGCAGGTGGATCACCTGAGGACAGAAGTTCAGACCAGCTGGACAACATGGTGAAACCCCATTTCTACTAAAAACACAAAATACAAAAATTAGCTGGGCAAGATGGCGCAAGCCTGTAATCCCAGCTATTCAGGAGGCTGAGAAAGGAGAATCGCTTGAAACTGGGAGGCAGAGGTTGCACGGGGCCACCATCGCATCACTGTACTCCAGTCTGGGTGACAGAAGACACCATCTCAAACAACAACAAAAAAATTAAAATGCAACTCCATTACTCTATCATTAGGTACACCTTTTTAAAGACACACCTTACATTTTATAAATAGCTTTTTTAGCCAAGAGAAAAATTTAATTTAAATATTTGTGAAAATAGGGAAAAAAGTAAAATCATATCACCTGGAATTGTCTTATATCCCAAAATGAAATTTCTTCTCTGGAAAGTTTAAAAAGTTTATGTTAAAGAGATTATGGTTTTTAAAAAATGTATTCTTTGGTTTTTGAGCCAAAGGTCATACCTAAAAGCAGATTTCTTCAAATTGAAGGCTTCAAACATCTTAAGCAGTCAAGCCAAGTAATATTATATGATTGGTCAGAAAAGCAACAACAAATACATTCAAGGGGCCTATACTGTTCTTGGAAACCAGGTAGACACAACAATCAAACTGCACACAAATATACATAATTTGCATGGGATCCTTAACATTATTGTACTAGTGAGAAAATCTCTTGTGGACTTGAGAAAAACTGTTAAGTCAGATAATACAGAAGGACTTCGGTTAAAATCAGTAATCAGAAATGTTAAGCTGAATATAATATTAAAACAACTTTATATAAGAAATATATTGAAACACTTTAAAAAGAGTATTGCCAATGCAGCCAGAATTCAGAATTTTCTATTATAAAAGAAAAAACAGCTTTTGTGTTTTATTAAAGAACATCTATTTCATGTCTAAGCAAACTACTTTAAGTCTAACTTCTAAATACTATTTATAAGTACTTTCTGCCTTCTAGAGGTTACTTAGTTTATGCTTCCTTTCATTTCACCTCATTAAAAATAATTTGCTTTCAAAGATTTTTCCAGCAGTAAAATGTGAAATCTTTCTTTTTAAACAAAAACCATCAGTGTTGTTACCATCCTTTATATTTTCTATCGTTTTAAAAAAAAATCTAAGAAAAGGGACTATAACAACCACATACAACTTTAAATTTGAAGTGCTATGAGTACATGAATATTCCACTGAAAACCTTAATTTACTATGTCTTACAATGTATGGCTTTCAGGTTTTTCATAACCGATTTATTTCTCATTAGCCACCTTTTATTTTCAGAAGTTCTGTCATTGTGTGCTTGTTTAATTTTGCTCCCTTCCATAGAACAAACTTGTAGTCACCAACTTTAGCCACTTTTGTTAGCAGATCTGACCTCTGAGCGTGCTGATGCCCTTCACATGCTTGTGGCATCAAACTTTCCCTCCCTTTGCTACTATTACCCACACTATCCTAACAACTGACTGCCCCTTTTTCTTAGCACCTGTTACGTAGAGAATTAGCTTACACTGTGTAACGTTTTATTTAAAGCAAAAAACTCTTGGCATTTCTATTTCTAGAATAAATATCTCAGTGTGGGAATTATTTCTACAGTAATTCCTATACATATATGTATCATACAGATGACCTTCACAGAATATATTCAGCATTTCCTCAACTTCTATCTGGGAAAAAGGAAGAACCATTTCCAGGGGCATCTATCTATAAAGAAGAATCACATAATAAATATGACTATCATCCTGGAAGTATAATAATCACAATATTTAGTTATTTAACATGCAATATATTATCTCAGTACCTAAACTATGTCCATTCTTGGTGTAAAAGCAGGTATTGTTGATAAGATTAACACAACAGCCAATGACATCACCAGTTGTGAAAGTTGGTCCATAAGGTTGTCCAGTTCCAGAAGAACAAAACGAATGTCCATCATCCCCATGGTAACCATATGAATGTTTATCCCAACCTAAGGAGAAAGTTCCAGCACATTTACAATGAAAAAGTAAGGTTCCTCTGTGCTAGATTTACTCACTAAGATTATGATAAATCAGAACAGTACAAGATAATATAAAGATGAAATTCCCAATGTATATTTAAATTCTCAACAATTACACTACATAATTTATTCTACATTAAAATACTGTTTACAAAATTAAGAGAAATAGCTATATAGAACACTAAAACGAAAATTAAACAAAGAGAACCCCTGCCAGAAAAAACAAACATAAATGCAACAACCACAGGAGGACACATTTTCTGTGCAAATTCCTTTTGCTAACATGACAAAATAATTTTGCTTTAAAGAACACATACACGTTTTATATAACACAAAAGATTACATCCTATTCAATCACTGCAAGTTTCTCAATGCCATAATCCAAATATAAAAGTCAAACAAGGTGTTATCTTACCAAACTACAGATACGTTTATATCATCGAGAGATTTTTGCCTTATCAGTTACTTTTACGAAAAGTTTTCAAATAATAAAAACCTCAAACTCTCTTTCAAGTATAATTTTAAGCAAAAGGGTACAAAGAAAAGTATGTCAAGGTAACACATCTGATTACAATTAGATGCAACTACATTGGCTTGGTTTGTTTCTTTAAGGCACTTCATGTAGTTTTACATTGACAGTTTTGCTTTGTACTTCAAAAAGTCTCCCCAAAATTAACTTTTAACATTAGCAGAGTATTAGAAGACGTAATCCAAGAATCAATTCCTTCTGATAAGTGGTACTGGGAAACAGGTCTGCCATCTCAATTATCTCTCCCTTAGTTGACTTTAAATATTAGTCAATATTCCTGGAACATTAAACAACTAAAGATGGGTTAAAAATAAAAAATGTGATGGGTAGCCAATATAAACAGCAACATTAAAATATTGAAAGTAACTGATATTACTATGTACTAAAACTTAAAAATATCAAAATACAAAAAAAAAATGACATATATACTATATGTTTTGCTAAATAGTGTGAAATCTAAATTTATTAAAAACCACTCAGCGGGCTGGGCAAGGTGGCTCACGCCTGTAGTCCTAGCACTTTGGGAGGCCCAGGCAGGTGGATCACCTGAGGTTAGGGGATCCAGACCAGTCTGGCCAACATGGTAAAACCCCATCTCTACCAAAAATACAAAAATTAGCCAGGCATGGTGGTGCATCCCTATAATCCCAGCTCCTTGGGAGGTTGAGGCAGGAAAATCGCTTGATCCAGGAGGCAGAGGTTGCAATGAGCTCAAACTGCACCACTGCACTCCAACCTGGGCGACAGGAAACTCTGCCTTAAAAACAACAACAAAACACTCAGCTTTCACTTAAAATTCATGATATTTATGATTAAAAACATAGAAAGTCAGTATCTTTATATAATTTCTTACTTGAAAATTTTAACAAGAAAGAGCTACTCATAAGACATAATACTGTAATTCAATTACAAGTGTACCTGGTAGTCTATTCATGTTCACACCTTGAGCAGAAAGACCAATTCCCATGTAACTGTTTGGGGGGGAGGGGGAGGAGAGAAGAAAATCACATTATTATAGTCATATACGTATAAGTTAGCAAACACTCTCAAACAATATCAGAATCATGCCTATGTTGGAATTCCTAAGGTAGCTACAAAAATTTTATTACAATTTATTAGGTAATAACAAAGGGCAATATTAAGCACCAATAATACTCAGATTTCACAGCAATCTCATACAGTAATCATTCATAAACACACACAAAGTATTAATATATAGCTATGCACTCTACTGACACCTATAAAAAAATATCTCCAACTTATTTACAGATAAATGTTTGGAATTAGGATTTCTCACAAAAAAAGCATAGAGGGAAGTGTGGAAGAAAAAAAAGTTAAATAAGGAAAGAAATGTGTTTCCTAAAGGGCACAGTAAAAATTTAGAGCACACACACACACACATGAAAAAAAAAAGGAAATATGGATTCACATTTGGGAACAATTTAAAACTCACATAAAAATATCTTAATAAAATTACCCCAAGGTATGTATTGCCTATACTGGCTTTCTAAAACTGAGCAAATTGACAAAATCTACCTAAACAGAGGGCTCTTTATCATCAATTTACAAAATTAGAACAAAATAATCTCCACGTAATACATAAGGAAAGATTAAGGTATCCAGTTATTTTTCAAATGCTTATAAAATATTAATAACAAAAACTGATAAAGACAATTCAAAGAAAGAAAACAAAGCAATACGCTTTTAAAAGTATGAACAAAAACAGAAAAACAAAATAAAAAAAACAGTTTAGTTTATTAAAAGGTTAATTGACCATTATTGTTACCAAGGTTTTAAATGGCACTTAATAAAATTCAGCCACCATTCCTAGTAACACCAATAAAATTAAAATAAAAATAAATTATTTAACTATGAAACTTTTCCCCCAAATAGAGCAAGGAAGATATTCAACAGCAAAACACACTGAAGCCATTTCCACTAAAATCAAGAACAAAGAGATGCCTATAATTGTTAAATATTGTTTTAGGGGCTTTAGAAAACTTAAAATAAGAAAGTTAAATGACTAGTATAAATGTTAAAAGAGATCAAAGTACCTTTATTTGTAGTTGGTATGACCATATACATAGAAAACCACAGAATCTGGCTAAACCTTTTAGAATAATTTAGGTATTCTGACAAAGTGACTAGATATAAGAACATTTTAATATTTCTTCTAGTATAGCCAGCTGGACAGTCACGGTAACTACAGAAAAAACAGGAATAAAGTTCTCATGTAAAGCTCAAAATTACATGTTAAAAGCTGCATATAAATGGATTTAGTAAACACCCAGATAACTTGAGAGCATAGAAATGGCCATCTTTCAAATAGGCACAGAGGCTCATAGTCATACCTAGAATCCCAGCACTTTAGGAGACTGAAGCAGGAGGATCTTTTGAGCCCAGGAATTCAAGACCAGCCTGGACAACATTGGGAGACCTCATCTCAAAACAACAACAACAACAAAACTATCACCTGTGTGAGGTGGTGCACACCTGTGGTCCTAGCTATGTCGAAGGCTGAGGCAGGAGGACTGCTTGACCCCAGGAGTTTGAGGCTACAGTGAGCCATACATGATCACACCACTGTACTCCAGGCTGAGTCACAGACCAGGAGTGGGAAAAAAAAAAGAGGACAACCTTTCTAAAATGATGTATACATACATTTACACATTTCAAGACATATTCCAACACAAGTTTTAAAACTTGACAAAATTATTTCAAAGTTCATGTGTAAAAATATATAATTTTCATCATGAAAAGACAAAATTTTTAAAAAGAAAACTCAGGGTTTTCCCTACTAGAAATTAAAACATAATTTTAGATTCACAAGAGCAATATTACTACTATGAGCATACGCCGAATGAGACAAAAGTGACAAAACATTAAGAAACGTCTAGATGTCTAGTCAAGAAGGCTCATTAAGTTTGTATTTTGATTCAGCCCCTTTGCTCCAAGTACAATATAAAATGCATTACATTTTATTCAAAAAGGCTCGGTAAGTCACAAGAAGACAAGATGAGAAGAAACACAAAGCTGTGAATGGGGATATAAGCTATGGACCTGCAAAGCTCTGAGTCTGTAAGCACTCAATGATGGCTCAAAGTTACACCTCCTCAGGGTAAACAAGGACTAAAAATGTTCCACAAGAGGAGTATTAGCTATGCTTACTGCTTAACGCCAAAGGCTGGAATAGGCATCTCCTCTTGAAAGGAGGCTAAGAATATACTGATGTCACCTGTTGCCTAAGCTAGAGCTTATTTGACACTGTGGCCTACTTAAGGGGGGAAAAAGAATAGAAACCTCTTGACCAGGATCTAAGCCAGTTAGTTATTGAATGGATCCATGACAGAATCTGCAGTGCTTTCAATATCATGCTGAAGCAAGAACCTCGAAACTCTAACACAAACCTGCTTTTGAATTAGGGGCTAACAAATTGAAAAGCAAGTAAAACTATAAGAAAGAAAATAAGCACAGAAAAAGACAGATGAGCAAAATAAGAACAACGTTAAACTTGCCAATCAAAATAAGGCTGCAAGGACAAAATTCTCAAACATAAGACCAACAAATCTGACACAACAGGCATGTGGGGGAAAAAAAATGAGAAAAAAAAAAAAAGACCAATAAAATAAACGACTGGAACGTGAATTCATTCTAGATGATATCACTCAATGGATAGTATAATTAGCATGATTTTTAAAAAACATAAGTATATTTAGGAACATACTAAAAGAAAAAAAGAGTCATTAAAATATAAGGACAGCGGTATGCCAATATTTGCTGAGATAATTAATAATTTTCCAGAATTGAAAAACATGTTGTTGAATTGAAAATACACATCACATATTAAGGAAGATAAAAATTAAGTCATATATAAGAAATGCTGTAGAGTTATCAATCATAGGCATAATCTTAAAAGCTACCAGAAAGAAAAGCAGATTACCTAGCTAGGAATGACAATTAGACTGACTGCAGACTTCTCCCCAGCAACAACTGATGATGAAAAACAATGACACAATACATTCAAAGTATTGAAAGTAAAGAAACTGTCTACCTAGAACTTAGTTCCCAGGTAAAGCAGCAAGAATGATGGAAAAATAAGATATTGCCAGACACATAAAAGCTATGGTTTACTATCCACAGACTGTCACGAAAGAACTATCTGAGAACACACTTTAGCAGCAGGGAGACAAGTGAAAATAGAAGACCCATATGGACAAGAAAACAATCAGCACAGAATATGACCAAATACATCACTAAAATTCATTACTGATTCAAAAATGCTATTCAGAGTTTTAAAATCTATCATCCATACATAAGGTGCTAGGACACAATTACCTGGCATAAAAAAGGAACAAAAAATGTCCATGTTCAAGAGAAAGGACAAACCGGGAATGACCCTGAGACAATCCAGATCTGAGAATTAGCAGACAAAAATTTTTAAAAAGCTACTGTTACAATGCATAATATGTAGGGAGAAATACGCTTGCTTTCAATGAAAAGAAATTCCAGAAAAGAAAAAGAGTCAATAAAAAGGAACTACTATGGCCTGAAGGTATGTGTCCCCCAAAATTCTTACATTGAAACCCAGTCCCTAATGTGGTGACATTATGAGGTGGGGCCTCTGGGAGGTCATGAGGGCTCCACCCTCAGGAATGGGATTTTTGCCCTTATAAAAGAGGCCTGAGAATGGTTGTTTGCCCCTTTTGTCATTAAGAACACATAAGTCTTTTCTATGAAGCAGAGAGTTCTCAGCAGAAACTGAATCTGCTGGAGCCTTTTAATCTTGGGCTTTCCAGCCTCCAGAACTGTGAACAATAAATGTATGCTGTATCCCGCCTAAGGTGTTTACAGCAGCCCAAACAAAGACAAGAACCAAACAGAAATTTTGGAGCTGAAAATTGTATGAAATAAGTATTTACTGATGTACTTACTGGTGGACTGAAGATGGCAAAATGAATAGTAACATGAAAACAGAGCTTATCTGAAGGACAGAGAAAAAAAGAAAGGGGTGCGAGGGGAAGAGTCCCTGGAACAATATCAAAATACATGTAACCAATCCTAAGGAGAAAGAATAGGACAGAAAAAAATAATTGAAAATAATTTTCCAAATTTGATAAAAGACAAAACGTATAGATTCAAGAAGCTCAACAAACATTAAATAAAATCACACCTAGGCACAAATCATAGCTGAATTGCTGAAAACTGATAAAAAAGAAAAAAATGCAGAAAACAGCTAGAGAAAAATGACATATTGCTTTTATAGGAACACTGAGCTGAATTTCCCCTGACTTATTAGAAAATATGAAGGCCAGAAGAGAGTGAAATGAAATCTTTGAAAGTGCTAAAAAGAAAAAACAAAAGCTTGCCAACACAAAATGTTATTTTCAAGAGAAATATTCTTAAGAATATAAGTGAAACAAAACCATTTTCAGATAAAAGAAAAATAATATAATGTGTTGCCAGCAAACATACACTAAAAAAAAAATGCTCTTAATTTTCTTAAAACATGACTCTTTAAAACATGGTAACATGTATTATGTAGTTTATAGCATATGTAGATTTAATATATGACAATCACAGCAAAAAACAAGAGGAAGTGACAAATGTAGAAATGCAAGTTTCTATATTTTACATAAAATGGTTCAATATTAATTCTCAACGGATTATGAAAAAAGAGATATATATTAAAATCTCTAGAATAATCACTAAAAATGGCAAGACATAAAGGTCAATAAATACATCAAAAAGAAATTCTAGGCCGAGTGCAGTGGCTCATGCCTGTAATCCCAGTACTTTGGGGAGGCCAAGGCTGGCGAATCACAGATGGGGTCAAGAGATCAAGGCCATCCTGGCCAACATGGTGAAACCCTGTTTCTATTTAAAAGAAAATAAATAAATTCTAATAATGTATCAAAATGATAATATACAATTACTAGACAATGTTTAGCCCAAGAACACAAGATTGGTTAAACATTCAAAACCAATCAATGTATTTTACGGTATTAGGGGAAAACTCCTATCATGAAATAGCCACAGTAAAAACACATGGTACCATTTAACACCATTAAAAATAAATATTCTCAGCAAACTAATAAGGAAACTTCTTGAACCTGTATCTATAAAAACCCTGCAGTTAACATGCTTAATAGTGAAATACTGAACACTATTCTCCAAAGACCAACAAAAAGGCAAGAATGCCAGTGTTCATCACTCCTATCCAACACTACTACAAATCCTAGCCATTTCAACAAGGAAGAAAAGAGAAATGAAATGCATAAAAATTAAAAAGAAATAAAAGCTGGCTCTATGTACAGAAGATAGGACTGTTTTATAAAGAAAATCCTAAGGAATCTAAATTGGAATAAGTGAATTTAAGAAGGTTGCAGGATACAAAGTTAACATACAAAAGTCCACTGTATTTGTATATACTGGCAGCAAATACTAGAAAAACAAAATTTTAAAAACCAATTCTATCTACAATAGCATCAGAAAACATAAAACACTGAACAAAAGACATGCAGACCTCTCTACTTAAAATTACCAAACATCACTGTTGAAATTTTTTTTTTTTTTTTNTTTTGTATTTTTAGTAGAGATAGGGTTTCTCCATGTTGGTCAGGTTGGTCTCCAATTCCCAACCTCAGGTGATCCGCCCACCTCGGCCTCCCAAAGTACTGGGATTACAAGTGTGAGCCACTGCACCTGGCCGGGAAATTTTAAAAGACGTAAATAAATGGCAAGACATATCATGTCTGCGGATTGGACACCTCATTTTAAGGCTGCAGTTCTCTTCAAACTGATCACAGAGTCAACGCAATCCAAAGCATAACTACACTAAGCTCTTCTTTTTGTTTTTTAATCTGAAAAGCTGATTTTAAAGTGTATATAGAAGCTGATTAATGAATGTAAATATACAGCTTAATAGAAGAAATAAGACCTAGTGTTAGATCAGTAAGAAGAGTATAGCTGACAATATTCCATTGCACATTTCAAAATAGCTAGAAGACAGTAATTCAAATATTTCCAGCATAAAGAAAAGCAAATATTTAAGACAACAGATACCCCAATACACTGATTTGATCTTCACAATTATATGACTGTATTATCACTGTACCCCCAAAACATGCACACCTATTATGCAGCTATAAAAAATTAAAATTAAACAAAGTATAAAATTTATATGACAATGTGAAGGATCTAAAACATCCCCAAAAAGCCTCAAGTTCTAGAATTTACACAATCTGACTTCAAAACATAGAATGGGCTGAGTAATCTAAACAGTATGGTACTGGCTTAAGGATCAACAAATAGATCAATGCAACAGATTAAGGAGTCCAGGAAGAGACCCACATTTATAGATAGTCATTTAATATTTTACAAAAGTGCCAACACAGTCCAAAAGAGGAAGTAAAGTCTTTTTGAACTATTTATAAGATAACTGGCATCCATCTGGGAAAAAGTGAGCCTTACTCTCTATCTCACACAATACACAAAAATCAAATGAAGATGAATCATAGTCTTAAATATAAACATTAAAAACTATAAGGCTTCTACAAGAAAACATTTAAAACTACCTTAATGACTTGAGGATAAAGCAAAGATTTACTAGGACACAAAAAGGAAGACCCATAAAAGAGCAAACTCATAAATAAAACTTTATCAAAATTTAAAACGTCTCAATGAAAGACACAGATAATCCAATTTTCAAAAATGAACAAAAGATCTGAATAGATATTTCACAAAATAAGATACTGCAAATAGCCAGGGTGCACATGAAAAGGTGCTCCAAACTGTCATTAGGAAAATGCAAATTAAAAGCACACTGAGATTCAACCCCACACCTGCCAGAATGGCTACAATAGGGACTTTCATATATTTTTGGTGGGAATTTAAAACAATACAACCTCTTTGAAAAGGCTGGCAGTTACTCACAGGACTGAACACCTGCCTATCCTATGACCCAGCAATACCACTCATAGAGAAATAAAAATTTGTCTACCAAAGTATTTGTACAAATATGTTCATAGCAGATGTCTTCACAATAGTGAAAAACTTGAAACAGCCTGGGTATCCAACAAGTGACTAGATATACAAACTGGTATATTCTACTTAGCAACAAAAACACAAATGGAATTATTGATAAACACAAATCAATCTAAGAAATGTCATGCTGACTCAAGGAAGCTTTACATGCAAGAAGAGTATACACCATATTAATTTTTTTATATGAAGTTTTGCAACAGGAAAAACCAATCTATCTTAGTAACACGTTAAAACACTAGCTGCCACTAAAAGGGTAGGTCAAGGGCCTAACTAGGAAGGAGCATGAGAGAACATTTCTTAGAATGATGATGGTCTATACTTTGACAGAAGTTTGCATTTCATGGGCATGTTTATCTGTAAAACTTATCAAAGAGTACACTTAAGATGTGTGCATTTCACCGAATGTAAATTGCACCACGCACAGAAAAAAAAGAGCAGTAAGCTGACATCAAACTCTAATGATATACATGCGGTAGTTACTGGGTGGAAGTATACCTGCATTGAAATGCATAAAAGATTAAGATGAATCAACCGTATAAAACAATTATAGTCAGTTCTGCTATATCATGACATATGAGTTTCAAAAAACCACCACATTATACAAAATCATGCAATAAAAGCTACAAGGTTTACAAAGGAAATGGGGTTGGGGGCACAGCATGCAAAAATGTTGTAACACATTTACAGAGAGATAAGAACCCAATAAAAACAATCATATACCTGTTAAGTTATTAAGGAATAGACCAGGCACAGTGACTCATGCCTGTAATCCCAGCACTTTGGGAGGCCATAGTGAGAGGAGTGCTTGAGCACAGGAGTTCAAGACGAGCCTGGGCAACACAGCAGGACCCCATCTCTACAAAATAGATGGGCAGAGTGGTGCACTGCCTGTAGCCCCAGCTACTCAGGGGGATCACTTGAGCCTAAGAGGTCAAGGCTGCAGTAAGCCATAATAATGGCTCTACTGCACTCCAGCCTGAGTGACAGAGACCTTGTCTCAAAAAAAGCAAATAAAAATTGTTACGGAATAAATACTACAAGGAAGTATTTTACCTTGAAAAAAACACCTAAGTTTATACTTGGGAAATGGGTGTCATAATAGTTACTACTTGTGAGCTACTGTGACGTGATGAAAGGAAGGGTTATCTGACAGAGGGAAATTTGTAACACCAGTTGTGGCTGGGTGTGGCTCATAACTCACAGCAAACTGAATAACTGGTAGTTTTCAGTTAACTGAAGGAAGGCTGTCTGATATATAAAAACAAACTCAATGCCGGGCGCGGTGGCTCAAGCCTGTAATCCCAGCACTTTGGGAGGCCGAGGCGGGTGGATCACAAGGTCAAGAGATCGAGACCATCCTGGTCAACATGGTGAAACCTTGACTCTACTAAAAATACAAAAACATTAGCTGGGCATGGTGGCGCGTGCCTGTAATCCCAGCTACTCAGGAGGCTGAGGCAGGAGAATTGCCTGAACCCAGGAGGCGGAGGTTGCGGTGAGCCGAGATCACGCCATTGCACTCCAGCCTGGGTAACAAGAGCGAAACTCCGTCTGGGGGGGGGGGGACTCAACCATGAGGGACAGGCAAAATTTATATGGACTAGAAATTTATTATTGTAGTTCTATGTGTTTACAAAGAGCAATGAACATGAAGATTTTTCAGATCAATATGTCAACACAGATCATCAGAAATTATATATTAACACTGGTATGTAAATAATATTCGTGCTTAACATAAAATGGAGACTAACATTATAGTTTAATTCCTGTTATTGATAGGTTTAAGCCTACTATCATGCTATTTGTTCCATCTCTATCTGTGCTCTTTTTAATTCTTATTTTTGTTTTTTAGCCATTAATAGTTTTCTACTATCCTTTTTGGCAGTATATTAATGACTACCTTATAAGTGTTTTGTTTTTTATTTTTATATTTATTGATGAAATATCCAAATTATATATCCTTTGAATAGAATTCATTTTATTTCTAATCCTTTAAAATAAATCGACAATGAGCATAAATTGAGATCATGATAGAAATAGAAAATATAAAGAGAAATATAAAGAAAAGAAAAAAGACTAAAAGGAATAATGAAATAGAAACTGTAAAAGACGTAGTCTTCCAAAATAAAAATAAATGTATTGGAAACTGAAAGTAGGCAAACTTTACTTGCATGCAATACAAAAAGAAACAAAAAAAGGGTGGGGGGGAGAGAGAAATTCTTTCAATTCCTATAACTAAAATTAAGGTTAAAAGGCTGGGCACAGTGGCTCACATCTGTAACCTCAACACTTTGGGAAGCTGAGACAGGAGGATCTCTTCAGCTTACGATTTCAAAAACAGCCTGGGCATTTCTGTCTCTACGAAAAAATAAAACACAATAAAAATAAAATTAAATTAAGACTTAAAAAATAGCAAAGCTTCGTACAGTATCCAAAAACACAAGTGATACTGGGTATTGCCATGGGGCTTTAAAGACACTGTTATGTGTCCAATACTTAGCCAAGCATAATTAATGATATTTTACATGGTACTAAAAGCATAATATTTATAGAACACAATGGAAAATGTTTAGGTTACTTAAAATGATTTTGAGATGTGATACAATAGCAGAATTTGCAAATCTGACTTTTAAAGTTATAAGACAATTATTCTCTAGGATGAAGATTTCAAAATGAGAGTTTTAATTTAGTTGTGAATAAAGAGAGAAAAAACTAAATTTTTAAAAACAGTAAGTTTTTTTTAATGCATCTTTGATCTATTATATTCTTGATTTAGTATATGTATCACATGCTGGCAATGCAGGAAACACTTTTAAAAACCTATTTACAGTCATGTTCCACATAAAATGTTTTGTTCAGCAACGGACTGCATATAAAACAATGGTCCTATAAGATTATAATGGAGCTGTTCTATACAAGTGTACCATTCTAAATCTTTTATACCACACATTTTTACTGTATCTTTTCCACATGATGTATTTAGATACACAAAAACCATTGTGCTACAGTTCAGTATAGCAACAAGCTATTCAGTTTTATACTCGAGGAGCAACACACCACACCACATTGCCTAGGTGTATAAAAGGCCATATGGTATGGTCTATACCATTTGGGTTTGTGTAAATACATTCTATGATGTTCCTATAATGATGAAACCACCTAACAACACATTTTTCAGAATATATCCCCATTCTTATGAAACACATTTTTTGTTGCTGTTATCATGTCTCACTTCATGTCACAAATGCCTCAAAAAATGATTACTATTGTTTTAGTAGTACCATTTTAACCCAGTAGGACTAACAAAATTCTCATCAGAAACCATGGAAGCCAGGCAGCAGTTGGATTACATATTTGAGTGCTGGAAGAAAAAAAACTAATCCAAGAATTCTATAACCAGCAAAACTACACTTCAAAAAGGGAAAATTAAGACATTTCCATATAAACAAAAACAGAGGACTTGTCATTAGCAGACCTGCAGCACAAGGTAAAGGGAAACCTTTCAGGTTGAAAACAAAGGACACAGTAATTCAAATCCATCCAAAGAAATAAAGAACTCAGTAAAGATAACTACCCTGGGTAAACATAAAAGGCAGCTTTGGTGTGTTATGTTTTCATTGTCATTCATTTCTAAGTATTTCCTAATTTCCTGTGCTTTCCTCTTTGTGTGAGCTTTTAGTAGCATACTGTTAAGGTTCCACATATTTGTATACTTTCCAGATTTCCTGATTAGTGATTTCTAATTTTTTTGTGGTTAGAGACTATGCCTTGCATTATTTCAGTCTTTTTAATTTATTAAGGTTTGTTTTATGGCCTAATTTATCCTGGAGAATCTTCCACGTGTACTTGATAAGCTTGTTTATTTCACTATGGGTTGTTTGAAAATTCTATAGATGTCTGTTAATTCAAATTGATTTAGAGTTTAGTTTGTTTTGTATTTCTTTTCCTGTCTAGTTTTCTATTCATTATTTAAAGTGTTGCATTGAAGTCACCAACTAGTACCATAAATTGTTTACTTCTCTCTGCAATTCTGTCAGTTTCACGTCACATATTTTGGGGCTGTATTGTTAGGTGCATATTTATTTATAATTTTAATGTCCTTATGATAAATTGACCCTTTATTGGGATAAAATACACTGCTTCGTATCTAGGAACAATTTTTATATTAAAGTCTGTTTTGTCTGATATTAGTATAGCTAGTTTGGCTCTCATGTGGTTACTGTTTGCATAATATTTCTTCTTTTTATTTTCAAGCTGGTGTGTGTCTGAATCTAAAACTGACTCTTGTGGACAATATAACACTGTTTTTTTGGTTTTTTGTTTTGTTTTGTTTTGTTTCATGTATTCTGTGAACCACTGCCTCTTGATAATTTATTTGCTTTTACTGAAATTATTAATAGGTAGATTTAAGAGGTGGTAGGACTGAAATTACCAGTAGGTAGGTACTGATAGGTAGGATTTATGTCTGTTACTTTGACATTGTTTATTGTTGATATGTCTTGGCCTTTTTCTGCTATTTTTGCTCTTGTGTTTCATTGTGGTTTCTTCACCACAGTTTTGAGTTATTTTTGTAGTGTTTTCTCTCGGGATTTCTTAGATAATAACTTAAAACAAAGTAATCTGAATGTGTACCAATATAATTACAATCATGTATTAAATTTCATTCCAAAATACCTCATTTCTTTCCTTCTTCTCCTTTGTGCTACTATTGTTACGCAAATTAAAATTTTAAATGCATTTTAAACCCATGTAGTTTTAGAATTATCACTGTGTGTGTGTGAGCACGCGCACACGCGCGTGTGCACGTGCATGTTTTTGAGACCTAGTCTTGCTCTGTCGCCCAGGCTGGAGTGCAGTGGTGCCATCTCAGCTCACTGCAATCTCCGCCTCCCAGGTTCAAGCAATTCTCCTGCCTCAGCCTCCTGAGTAGCTGGGATTCTGTTTTAAATCAAATATAAGAAAAGAGTTCACCATTTCTACTAAAAACACAAAAATTAGCTGGGCATGGTGATAGGTGCCACTAGCGAGGCTGAGGCAGGAGAAATGCTTGAATCCGGGAGGCAAAGATTGCTTTGAGCTGAGATTGCACCACTGTATTCCAGCCTGGACAACACAGCAAGACTCCGTTCCCAGCCCTCCCCCCCAAAAAAGAAAAGATTTATGAACAAAAATACATGTATATGAACAGGATGCAGCTAAAGTAGTACTGAGAGGGAAATTTACAGCTGTAAAATGCCTATATTAAAGAAAGAAGATTTGCCAGGCATGGTAATGTGCACCTGTAAGTCCCAGCTACTAGGGAGGCTGAGGCAGGTGGATCACTTGAGCCCACGAGTTCAAAGGTGCAGTGAGCCATGATTGCACTACTGAACCCGGCCTGGGAAACAGAGTGAGACCCTGTCTCAAAAATTAAAATTAAATAAAAAAGAAAGATCTTTAATTACTAATCCAATTTGTTCTTCAAGAACTAACTAAACCCAGGCGGGGCATGGTGGCTCACAACTGTAATCCCAATACTTTGGAAGGGTGAGGCAGGCAGATCACCTGAGGTCAGGAGTTCGAGACCAGCCTGGCTAACATGGTGAAACATCACTTCTAATAAAAAACCAAAAAATAAGTTGAGCAAGGTGGTGCGCACCCATAATCCCAGCTACTCGGAGGCTGAGGCAGAAGTATCCCTTGAATCCAGGAGGCGGAGGTCGCAGTCAGCAAGATTGCCCCACTGTACTCCAGCTTAAGCAAAAAAAGCAAAACTCCGTCTCAAAAAAAATTAAAATTAAAAGAAAAAAGAATGACCTAGACCCAAAGCAGGTATCAGAAAAGGAATTATAAAGATTAGAGCAGAAATAAGTGACATAGAGACTAGGAAAATAATAGAATCAACAAATTCAAAAGTAGGTTCTACTAAGAAAAAAAAAGACTCAAATTACTAAAAATCAGGAATTAAAGAAGAAATATTAGTACTAAACTAACAAGGATCATAAGAAAACAATTATTAAATACTATGAACAATGAATTACATAACCTCCTTTAAACTGACAAATTCCTAGAAAGACACAAACTATTGAAACTGCATAGTAATTTTAAAACACAAAGACAAGCCTGTGCTCAGAATGGCTTCACTGGGGAAATCTACCAAACATAAAAATTAACATTAGTCCTTTTCAGACTCTTCCAAAAAAAGCTAGAAATACTTCCTAACTCATTCTACAAAGCCAGTATTACCCCGTTAACAAAACTAGATAAAGGCATCACAAGAAAACTATAGAAAAAACCTTCATTAATACAGATGCAAAAATCCTCAACAAATTACTAGCAAATCAAATCCAGCAACGCGTAAAAAAGATTATAAATCATGACCAAATAGGATTTATCCCAAAAACATGAAGTTTGTTTAACAAAAAAATCAATCAATATATTAAGAAAATAAATATAATTATAATCATATATATAATAATCTCAACAGGCACAGAAAAAGAATTTCACAAAACCCATCACCCTTTCATGATTTAAAAATCATGAAAAATCATGACTTAGCAAACCAGAAATAGAAGGGAACTTCCTCACAGAAAAAGAACATCTATGAAAAATCCCCAGTTAATATCATACTTAGTGGCAGAAGACTGAATATTTTGTCCTTAAGATTAGGAACCAAACAAAAGGATGTCTTCTCCCAACACTTCTATTCAATAGTACTGAAGTTTCTACCCTGGGCAAGAAGGCAAGAATAAGATATAAAAGCCATTAGATCAGAAAGCAAGAAATAAACATCCTCTATTCACAAATGGCACAACCGTTTACATAGAAAATCCTTAAGAATCTCCTCCCCCAAAATTATTAAAAGTAATCAAGTTCAAGAAGACTACAAGAAACAAGATTAATAAGCAAAAATCAGTTGTATCTCTATACAACAGTAATAATTTGGAAATGAATTTAAGAAAACAATTTCATTTGGGACAGAATTTTCTTTTAAAAAAGAATACTTAAGAAGTGCAAAACCTGAAAACTAAAAACTACAAAACACTGTTGAAAAAAACCAAAGAACTCCTAAATAAATGAAAAGACTTGCCATGCCATATTCATGAATTTGAGGACTAAATATTATTAAAATAGCAATATTCCCCAAATTAATCTAGAGATTTAACCAAACCCATCAAAATCCTAACTTGCTTGCTGCAGAGATTGACAAACTGATCCCGAAATAATACGCAAATGCAAGGGCCCAGTAGAGCCAAAATAATCTTGAAAAAGAAGAACAAAGTTGGAAGACTCACACATCCCAATTTTAAAACTCAATAAAAAGCGACAGTAACCAAGAGAGTGTGTTCCTGGCTTAAAAACAGACACAGAAATCAATGCCATATAATTCAGTCCAGACACTAACTCATATTTATGATCAATTAACTGCTGCTGTTTTGAGATAGGGTCTCATTCTGTTACCCAGGTTGGAGTGCAGTGGCATGATCACAGCTCACTGCAGCCTCTAACTCCCCTGATTAGGTGATCCTCACACCTCACCCTCCAAGTAGCTAGGACTACAGGTGCATGCCACTATGCCTGGCTAACTTTTTATTGGCATTTTTTGTAGAGAGAGGCTTTCTCCATGTTGACCAGGCTAGTCTCAAACTCCTCGGCTCAAGCAATACTGCCCAACTCAGCCTCCCAAAGTATTGGGATTATAGGCGCATACCACAGCATCTGGCAGATCAACTGATTTTTGACAAGGGGGAAAAATCCAGTGAGGAAATAATTCTTTTTTTTTTTTTTTCTTTTTTCAACAAACGGTACTGGGAAAACATACACATCCAAATGAATGCAACTGAGGATGGACATGGCGGCTCAGGGAGTCCAAAGTGGCGCATAGATCACTTGAGGTCAAGAATTCAAGACCAGCCTAGCCAACATAGCAAAATCCCATCTCTACTAAAAATGAAAAAGTTAGCCAGGTGCAATGGCACATGCCTGTAGTTCCAGCTTCCCTGGAGGCTGAGGCTTTAGAATTGCTTGAGGCTGGGAGGCAAAGGTTGCAGTGAACCAAGATTGTGTCACCACACTCCGGTCTAGGTGACAGAGCAAGATTCTGTCTCCAAAAAAAAAAAAAAAAAATTTCATAAAGAATGCAGTTGGATCCCTATCTCACACCATATATAAAAAATAACACAATGGATTTGAGACCTAACTGAAGAGCAAAACTATAAAACTGTTAGATAAAAACACTGATGTATGTCTGGTCTCTTAGATATAACATCAGAAGCAAAAGAAACATAAAAAAAGACAAACTAGGCTTCATAAAATTTAAAATTTTTGTGTTTTAAAAGATACTGTCAAGTAAACTAAAAGACAATCTAGAGTGTCAGAAAATATATGCAAATCATATCTGATATGGGACCTTTTTCCAGCACATATAAAGAACTCCTACAACTCAACAATAAAAGGAAAACCCTACTAAAACAATGGACAAAGGATCTGAATAGACGTTTCTTCAAAGATGTGTAAATGTCCAATAACCAAGTAAAAATATGCTAATCATTAGCAATTAGCATTAGCAATTGTGTCAAAAACACAATGAGCACTCATTTTACATATACTACAATGGCTAGAATCAAGAACATAAGTGTTGACAAGAATGTGGAGAAACTGCAACTATCATAGCTGGTAGTAAGTAAAATGGTATAGTCACTTTGGAAAACAATCTGGCAGCTCCTCAAAAAGTTAATCATAGATATTTATGAGGCAGAAATTATACTCCAATTTTCTGCAATAAAAACCAAAACATATATCCATACTAAAATGTTACACAACTGTTCATAACAGCAATATTCATAACATCAAAAAGTGTTTCCACCAACTGATAAAATGTGATATAGCCACACAATGGAATATTATTTGGCAACGAAGAGGAATGGAGGGCTGATGTATGATACAGCAAAAATCAACCTTTAAAATATTATGTTAAGATAAGAGAGTAAAAAACGAAAGGTCACATTTTGTATAATTCCATTTATATGAAATGTCCTGAATAAGTAAATCCATAAAAACAAAATAGTTGCTGCCTTGAACTGGGAGGAGTGAGTGTTTTGGGGTTCCTTTTCAGGTGACAAAAATGTTTTAAAATGAAATAGTAGTAAAGGTTGTATAACTCTGTGAATATAGTAAAAATTACCAAACTGTGCATTTGTAAAGGGTGAATATGTATTTGAATTATACATCTCAATAAAACTCTCATTAAAAAAATTAAGAAGACATCTAGGTTCAGATCTGTTATGTAAACAGCTTGGAAATCATCACTCTCATCCTCACAAGAAAAAGGCGGGACAACTGAAAAATCAACTACTCCTAAACGCATTGGAAAATTGAGTTCACAGGTTACAACACCTCCAGAAAAACTGAAGAAACATGTGAATATAGACATATGGAGCTATATTTAATCTGTAGCCAATAACTGGAACGAACACTTTAAAGGTAATTAGCAAGCTACTAGAGACTGAGAGTGAACTAACCTCAGCTTTAACTCATGAGGGCTCAGTCTTAAGGAAGAATATAGGTGACATAAGGAGCTCCACCAAAGAAGTAAAATTTTAAAATAAGCAACAATTAACAAGTATAATGAGTAAGAAGCAAATATAGGGCCAGGTGCAGTGGCTCAACACCTGTAATCCCAGCATTCTGGGAGGCTGAGGTAGGTAGATAATTTGAGGTCAGGAGTTTGAGACCAACCTGACCAACATAGTAAAACCCCATCTCTAATAAAAATATAAAATTAGCCAGGCATAGTGGTGCACACACCTGTAATCCCAACTACTCAGGAGGCTGAGGCAGGAGAATCTCATGAACCCAGAAGGCAGACGTTACACTAAGGTGAGATCGCACCACTGCACTCCAGCCTGGGTGACAGAGCAAGACTCTGTCTCAAAAAAAAAGAAAA
>NW_016107336.1:732992-736556 GCF_001604975.1 Cebus imitator
AAAAACACAAATATGGTAAACACTAAAATCCAACTTTAACAATATGTTTTCTTATTAGAGTAGGCTTTTATTAGAGTAAAATCCCCTCCACCTTGGGTAGGGGAAAGGGAAAAGCAACCATTTTAAAATCTAACCTAGAGGAAGAAAAGAACAATAATTTCAACCCCCTCCAACCTTCCTGACAGAAGAGGAAAAAAAAAAGACTTAAGAAATTCTTCTGAAGATCACAGTTCAGGAACTCTGGTCCACTAAAAAACCCAACAGATTTAATCATAAGATTACGGAACACTTCTCCTCTCTACTATCTATGACCACATAAAACAGGGCTCCAATATAACAGATTACAACTAAGCTACAAGAAATAGACTTTATTAATAAAAGGAAACCCAAAACAACAAGGAAGACAAAAACCAGGAAAGTAGAGGAAAATAAAGTCTTTTATAGCTACAAACAATACAAACACCTAATGAACATTAAACACAGCCTAACTCCTAGCGAAATAAGCTTAAAATCTCACACTAAATACCTATTTACCTGAATTTCTACTACTCAGTAAGTCATGTCCAGATTTCAACAAAAAATTGCAAGGCATGTAATAGGCAAGGAAAAAATCTGAAGAGACAAAGCAAGTATCAAAACCAAACTCAGATAAGGTAGATTTTGAATGATCAAACTGGAAATTTTAAATAACTCATTAATATGCTAAAGGCTATAAGAAAGAATCAAAACTCTAGAAATAACATTAACACAAATAATGCCTTTGATGGGTAATCAGACTGGAAAAAAAAAAATCGGTGAGCTTGAAAAAAACCATCTGGAACACAGTGTTTGAGAACATGGAACAATTATAAAAGGTGAAAAATATTCATAATAGTAATGCTAGAAGGAGAAGAAACAAAGAAAATGAAGTATTTCAAGTAATAAGGGTTGATAATTTTCCAAAATTAAAGATACATACCCCAAACTGCAAATCCAGACAGCTAAGAGAACCAAGTATAAAAACATCCACACTTCATGTTCAAACCTAGGCCAAAGACAAAGAGTAAATCTTGAAAGAAATCGGGGAAAAAAACAAAGCAAAAACACCTTACAGGAAAGAAGGGTAAAATATTATAGCAGATTTCTCTTCAGAAAGCATGTAAGCAAGGGAGATTGGAATGAAATATTTAAGTGTTGGAGGAAAAAACCCACCAAGCTAGGATTTAACATACTGAAAAATCATCTCTCAAAAGTGAAAGATTAAGACTTTATCAGACAAACAAAAACAGAGGGAACTTGTACAAGAAATGTTAAAAATTCTTCAGAGAAAAGGAAAATGATATGGATGAGAAAACAGAATACTCAAGGAATAAATGAAGACATAATCTTTTATTTTTCTTAATCTTAATTGATCATATAGATAAGTATTCAAACTATTAATAGTAACTATCTTGGGTTAACTGTAGTTTATGGATAAGTGAAATGAGTGACAGCAATGTTATAAGGGACAGGAAGGAGGAGTTGGTTATATTCTGTTATAAGGTACCTGCACTATCTGTGAAGCAGTTTAAGTGGTATTTAAAAATGAACTTAGATGAGCTCTGCCTAAGGCAAACTCTAGGGAAACTACTAAAAAATCTTTTTAAAGAAGTACAATTTATATCTTAAATAGGAGAGAAAAAGGGAATCATATATAATGCTCAATTAAAATTAGACAATGGGCTAGGTATGCTAGCTCAGGCCTGTAATCCCTTTGAGAGGCCAAGGCAGGAGGATCACTTTAGCCCAGGAGTTCAAGACCAGCCTGGCCTACATGGTGAAATCCCATCTCTATAAAGAATACAAAAAATTAGCCAGGTGTGGTGGTATGCCCTTATAGTTGCAGCCACTTGGGAGGCTGAAGTGAAAGAATCTCTTGAGTCCAGGAAGTCAAGGCTGCAATAAGCCTAGATCATGCCACTGCACTCTAGTCTGGGTGACAGAGGGAGATCTTTGGAAGACAGGAAAGGAAAGGAAAAAGGAAAGGTGAAAGAAGAAAAAGGAGAGAGGAGGGGGAGGAGAGGGGAGGGGAACGGGGGAGGGGAGGGAGGGGAGAGGAATAAAGTAAAATTTTAAAATAAGCAACAAAGAACAACAAGTATAATGAGTAAGAAACAAATATGGTAGACACTGAAATCCAACTTTAACAACACTTTTGGCCAGACACAGTGGCTCACGCCTATAATCCTAGCACTTTAGGGGGCTGAGGTGGGCAGATCATGAGGTCAGGAGTTCGAGACCAGCCTGACCAACATAGTGAAACCCCGTCTCCACTAAAACTGCAAAAATTAGCCAGGTGTGGTAGTGCACACCTGTAGTCCCTTGGGAGGCTGAGGCAGGAGAATCGCTTGAATCTGGGACGCGGCGGAGGTTGCGGTGAGCTGAGATCACGCCAATGCACTCCAGGCTGGGCAACAGAGTAAGACTCCGCCTCAAAAAATAAAAAAAAACAACAATACTTTCAATGTGACTGGTCTAAATATACCAACTAAAAGACAGAACTGACAGAGGGAATAAAAAGTAAGACCCAAATATATGTTGCCTACAAGAAATTCACTCTAAAGACACAGATTAAAGGAATGGAGAAATACATACAATGCCAGCACTGATTAAAAGGCAGCTGGACTAGTTAGTTATATATTAATTTCAAAGCAGAATTCAGGACAAGGAAAATTATCAGAGATAAACAGGAATATTACATAATGATAAAGGATCAATTCTGAAACAAGATGTAAAAATCCACAATGTGCCTGAGCCTAACAACAAAGTGTAAAAAGATGTGAGACAAAATCTGATGGAACTACAAGCAGCAGCAGTTAACTCCACAGTTACAACTGAAGATATCAACAGCCCTCTATCAGTAATTGTCAGACACAAAGGCAGAAAACCAGTAAAGTCAAACTGAAAAGTATCATCAATCAACTGGATTCCACTGACATTTATAGTATACTTTATCCAATAATCACAGAACACATATTCTTCTTCACAAAAACATTCACCAAAACAGATCACATTCTGGGACATAAGACACACCTTAACTAAAGTCATACAAACTATGCCCTCAGACTTTAATGGAATTAAACTAGAAATCAACAAAAGAAAGATGGTTGAAATATCCACAAGTATCTGGAGATTAAACAATGCATTTTAACATAACACATCAGTCAAAGAAGTCTAAAGAGAAATTTAAAAATATTTTGAACTAAATGAAAACTTATAAAAAATTGTGAATGCAGTGAAAGCAGTGCCTACAGAGAAATTTATAGCACCGAACGTCATGGTGATCTAAAATCAACGATTTAACTTTCCACCTTAGGAAACTGGACCAATAAAGACAATATAGACCTAGAGAAAGAAGAAGAAATGATAAATAGAGGAGACAGTAATGAAATTTTTTTTTTTTTTTTTGAGACAGAGTTTCGCTCTTGTTACCCAGGCTGGAGTGCAATGGAGCGATCTCGGCTCACCGCAACCTCCGCCTCCTGGGTTCAGGCAATTCTCCTGCCTCAGCCTCCTGAGTAGCTGGGATTACAGGCATGCGCCACC
>NW_016107336.1:736576-744701 GCF_001604975.1 Cebus imitator
TTTAGTAGAGACGGGGTTTCACCATGTTGACCAGGATGGTCTCGATCTCTTGACCTCGTGATCCACCCGCCTCGGCCTCCCAAAGTGCTGGGATTACAGGCTTGAGCCACTGCGCCCGGCCAGTAATGAAATTTAAAATAAGAAAATTTCTAAAAAGTCAACAAAATTAAAAGCCAGTTCTTTGAAAAGATCAATAAAATGGATAAACCTATAGCCAGGATACCCAAGAAAAAAGACACGAATTATTAATACCAAAATCAAAGACATAAGAAACTATTATTACCAGTAATAATATCAATACTGATCCCACAGACATTAAAAAAAGAAACATTTATAAATAACTTTATGCCCACAAATTTGGTGAGTTAGATGAAATGGATTTCAAGGCAATTCCTTGAAAGACATAATCTAACAAAACTCACACAAGGAGAAACTGAAAATCTGAGTATGCCTCTATAGATTAAAAGAATTTAAATCAGTAATTAATAACCTTTACAGAAATGAGAAAGAAGAGGAAGAACTCTGGTAACTAGATACAATTTGTAGATGCAAAATAAACTCCATCCACTGAAAGAGCCTAGAAGCAATGATACCCAGTAGTAGAAGCACACCCATAAAAAAATTTATTAAATAAAATTCAAGAATATTTGTTGCATAATGTTTGTCCTCAGAATATATCCAGTAGGAGTGTACCACATATTGTGTTCAAAAGATATCTGCATTCACTCTCTCTTTTTTTCAATGTGGGTATCTGTAAAAGCTAAATAAAAACATAGGCTCAGAGAAAAAAATAATAGCAACGATAGCCTTCCCAAAAAACACAAACACTGGGCCCAGATAACTTCAGGGTAATCCCAACCAAACATGTAAGGAAGAAATAACACAACTGTCTCCAATCTCTTCCAGAAAATACACTCAGAGGGAACACTTTCTAAGTCATTCTGAGTCTAGCATTACCCTAATGTAAAAGCCAAATAAAGACATTACAAGAAGGAAAAACTACAGACCAATAGCTCTCATGAACACAGATGCAAACATCTTCAATAAAGTATCAGCAAATCAAATCCAACAATGTATAAAAAGAACTGTATCTCCTTTAAGTCTAGAGTACTAAAATAAATTAATTAAATGTAAAAAAAAAAAAAAAACTATACTCAAGGACTAAGTGGGACTTATGTATGCAAGGCTGGCTCAAAAAAAATCAATTAATGTAATCAATCACATCAAGAGGCTACAGAAGAAAAAATTCACATGATCAGATCAATATGCAGAAAACGCATCTGATAAAATCCAACACCATTCATAATAAAAACTCTCAGTAAACTAGGAATGGGGGTAGCTTCCTCAACCTGATAAAGAACATCTACAAAAACCCACAGCTAGAAGCCTACTTAGTGGCTAAAAACTAGATGCTTTCGCTTTAAGACCAGGAACAAAGCAAAGATGTTTTCTTTTACTGCTCATATTCAACATCATAGGAGAAGTCCTAGCTAATGCAATTAGACAAGAAAAGGAAATAAAAGGTACACGAATTGAGAAAGAAAAAAAAAACTTACTTTTGTAGCTGAAAAGATTGTTTATGTAGACAATATCAAAGAATTGACAGAAAAAAAAACCTCTTTAAAAAAATAAGCAATTATAGCAAGGTGGCAGTATTCAAGATTAATATGCAGAAGTCAATTTACTATGCACCATCAATGAACTGGAATTTGAAATTCTACAAACAATACCATTTATATTAGCACCAACAAAAAGGAAATTATTGGTATAAATCTAACAAATATGTACAAAACTGATACCATGAGAACTATAAAACTGCTGAAATAATTGAAGAAAAGTTAAAGAAATAGAAAAATAGCCCATGTTCATGGACAGGAAGAGTCAGTATTTTCCAACTTGATCCATAGATTCGGCGTAATTCCAATCAAAATCCCAGCAAGTTATTTTACAAATATTAAAAAACTGATTGTAAAATTTAGATAGAAACGCAAAGATCCTGAATAGAAAATAATGCTAAAGAACAAAGAGAATTTTACTTCAAGACTAAACCTCAAGACCTACTGGAAAGCTACAGTATCAAGAGAGCATGGTATTGGCAAAAGTATACACACAGATCAATGAAACGGAATAGGGTACAGAAACAGACCCACAAAAATACTGATCTTGTATTTGTCAACTGATCTTGACAAAACAGCAAAAGAGATACAATGAGGAAAATGCATCTAGATACAGACTTTACACCTTTCAGAAAAAAATTCAACTCAAAATGAACCACAGACCCAAAAGTAAAATACAAAACTATAAACATAGGAAAACACAGGAAAAACATAAACATAGGACATAGAAAATTTAGGTAACCTTTGGTTCAGCAATGACTTTTTAGATACAAAACCAAAAGCAAGAACTATGAAAGGAAAGAAATAGTAAATAGGCCTCATAAAAAATTAAAAACTACTGTTCTGTGAAAGACACTATTAAGAGAACAAAAAGATAAGTCACACACTGGAAGTAAGTATTTGCAAAACACATATCTGATAAAGGACCTTTATATATTCAACAAATCAAACAATTAAAAATTGGGCAAAATCTCTGGATAGACATTTCACTAAAGATGATCTGCAAACGACAAACATATGAAAAGATGCTTAACATATATCACTGGGGAAACGCAAATTAAAACAATAATGAGATACCCCTAAACACCTATTATAATGACTAAAATCCAAAAACCTGACATATCAGTTGCTGATGAAGATGGATGTGGTATAAAAGGAATTTTCATTCATTGTTGGTGGGAATGCAAAATGGTACAGCCACTTTGGAAGATGGTTTGGCAGTTTCTTACAAAGGTAAACACAGTCTTACCATATGATTTAGCAATCACACTCCTAGGCGTTTACTCAAACAAGGTGAAAATTCACAACCATACAAAAACTTGCACACAATTATCTGTGGCAACTTATTCATAAATGACAAAATCTCGAAGCAACTAAGAAGTCCCTCAATAGGTGACTGGACTATCATACTATGGTACATTCATAGAATGGAATATTATTTAGTGACAAAAAGTAATGAACTATTAGGCCATGAAGAAATACATATTAGTCTTAGATGTTCATTGCTAAGCGAAAGAAGCCAGTCTAAAAAGGCTATGTACTATATGATTCCAATTACAGGTGTTGATCGACTTACGACCTATGCAACTTACAACCATTCGACTTTACGACCACCATTGCTAGTCACGAATTCTCCGCGTCTGGCAGCGCAAACGTTGCCCAGTTGGGCGTACGACAGTGCGGACCAGCTTCCGGCAGCACTACCATCTCCACGTGCATATAGCCTACTCAACTTACGACCAAATCGTGTTAAGACTGGTCTGTCGAAACCAATCATGGTCGTAAGTCGAGCACTAGCTATATACAAAACTCTTTTATAAAAGGAAAACTATGGAGACAGCCAAAAGACCAATGGGTGTCATGAGTCTGCGGACGGAGGGAAGAGGAGAGAAGGAAAAAGGGTGAATAAATGGAGGACAGAGGATTTTTAGTCAGTGAAACTGTTCTGTATGACTCTTTGGATATATGACATCATGCATTTGCCAAAACTCACAGAACTATACAAAAGAAGAGTGAACCCTTATATAATCTATGGACTTTAGTTAATAATTTAACAATATTGGTTCACCAATTATAACAAATGTTCCACGCTAATGTCACACTAAATGCCACAGACATTTGTGTGCAAGTTTTTGTGTGGCCGTAAATGTTCACCTTGTTTGAGTAAACGCCTAGGAATGTGACTGCTAAATCATATGGTAAGACTGTGTTTACCCTTGTAAGATTTTCTTAAGAGAAACTGGGTGTGGGAGATGGGGACACATGGGAGGGAACTCTCTTATCTGTTTTTCTGTAAACCTAAAACTAGTCTAAAAACAAAAGCATATTAATTAGGGGAATAAAAACACAGTAAACAAATATAAAGGGAAAAAAAGATAGAAGACATATCCCAACATATATAACAAACAATTATACATTTAATATACAATATGCTTAAAAATATTGAGAAAATAAGTTCTCACAACACGCTGTCTGTGAATGTTTACAGCAGCTGTACTCATAATTACATAAACTGGAAACAACCCAAAGTCCCTCTGCTGGGAAGAGATGAATAAACTTATATCCTTACAATGGAATACTACTCAGTAATAAAAAGTAACAAACTACTGGTATAAGCATCATTATGGATTAATCTAACAAGTATTATGGTAAGTGAAAGAAGTTAGTCTCGAACCTTACATACTGGTAGGTGCAGTGGCTCCTGCCTATAATCCCAGCACTTTGGGAAGCTGAGGTGGGTGGATCACTTGAACTCAGGAGTTCCAGACCAGCCTTGCCAACAATGTAAAACTCCGTCTCTACTAAATATACAAAAATTAGCTGGGTGTGGCATTGTGGAAGATCCAAGATGGCCGTTTAGGAACAGCTCAGGATGGCAGCTCCCAGTGAAAGCGCAGACGGTGATTGGACGCCGCATTTTTATTGCCCACAGACCAGGAGATTCCCAGGCGGAGGAGCCCCATGGGTCACCAGCGCAGCTGCTTTGCCCCACGCGGCTGCTTTGTTGGTGCCCCAGCGTGGCGGTTGTCCATACAAAATACACTGGTCCGGGTGCCCCTTTAGCTGGCGATTGGAGCCCTGGGAAGTCACCCATTCATCTGATTAAAAAGGGGACTGAACAGGGAGCCAGGCCAGGAGATTCCTGGGCAAAAAAAGGGCCACGAATCTCAGCACCGCCGTTTAAGCCGGCGGCTCACCGCATGGGAAATCACACAGATCCCGGCGCCTTTTCAACAGGTAACTGGAACACCTGGGAGAGAGTCAACTATTCAACTAAAAAAAAAAAAAAAAAAAAAAAAAAAAAAAAAAAAAAAAAAAAAAAAAAAAAAAAAAAAAGGCTCTGAGGCAGGGAGGCAGATGATCAGGCTCAGCTGGTCCCACCCCCACAAAAGAACAGCAATCAGAAATTCTCTGGATTGAGAGTTTCACAGCAAGCGCAGCTGAACCCGGGACAGTCCAGCTCCATGGGGGAGGGGTGTCCGCCATTACTGAGACACTCCACCGCTACGGAGGTAGTCCGCCATCACTGAGGCAGCCTGCCATTGCCAAGGCAACCTGCCATTGCTGAGGCTGCCTGCCGTTGCCAAGGCAACCTGCCATTACAGAGAGAGTCCGCCAATACTGAGGTGGGCCACCATTGCCTAGGCAGTTCTAACTACACCCATATAAACAGGATTGCAGGGAAGTTCACTGGCAGCTGGACGGAGCCCACAGCAGCTCAGCAAAGCCTCTGCAGGCAGTCAGTGACTAGGCTGCATCCTTGCTGGTCAGGGCAACCCTGAAAAAAAAAGGCAGCAGCACAACAGAAACTCATAAATAAAGCCCTAACTCCCTGGGACAGAGCAACTGGGAACAAAAAGTGGTTTATGAGTTCTGCTGCAGCAGACATAAACGTACCTGCCCAGCAGCTCTGAATGAACAACGGAGCTCACAGCTCAGCACTTGAGCTCCTATAAAGGACAGAGTGTCTCCTCAAGCAGCTCCCTGACCCCTGTATATCCAAAGAGTCACCTCAGAAAGGAGAGATCAGACTGACATTTGGCGGGTATCCTTCTGGGACAAAGATACCCAAAGAAGAAACTGGTAGCAACCCTTTCTGTTCTGCAGCTGCTGCAGGTGATTCCCAGGAAAGCAAGGCCTGTAGTGGACCTCAGCAGTCCTACAGCAGAGGGGCCAGACTGTTAGAAGGAAAACTAGAAACAGAAATAACTTGATCATCAACAAACAGAAACCACTCAGACACCCAATCTGAAAGTCAGCAACTACAAAGACGACAGGTAGATAAATCCATAAAGATGGAAAGAAACCAGCGCAAAAAGGATGAAAACACCCGAAACCAGAACACCTCTCCTCCTACAAGGGATCACAACTCCTCACCAGGAAGGGAACAAGGCTGGATGGAGAATGAGTGAGATGAAATGACAGAATCAGGCTTCAGAAGGTGGGTAGTAAGAAATTTCTGTGAGCTGAAAGAACATGTTCTAACCCAATGCAAAGAAACAAAGAACCTTGAAAAAAGATTTGATGAAATGCTAACGAGAATGGACACTTGGAATATAAATGAATTGATGGAGCTGAAAAACACAACATGAGAACTTCGCGAAGCATGCACAGGTTTCAACAGCCGAATTGACCCAGCAGAAAAATGGATATCAGAGGTCGAAGATTAAATCAATGAAATAAAACAAGAAGGCATGATTAGAGAAAGAAGGGTAAAAAGGAATGAACAAAGTCTCCAAGAAATGTGGGACTACGTGAAAAGACCAAATCTACGTTTGATAAGGTGTACCTGAATGCGACGAAGAGAATGAATCCAAGCTGGAAAATACTCTTCAGGATATTATCCAGGAAAACTTCCACAACCTAGCAAGGCAGGCCAATATTCAAGTCCAGGAAATACAGAGAACACCACAAAGATATTCGTCAAGAAGAGCAACCCAAAGGCACATAATCGTCAGATTCACCAGGGTTGAAATGACGGAGAATATGGTAGGGGCAGCCAGAGAGAAAGGTCGGGTTACCCACAAAGGGAAGTGCATCAGACTCAGGGCAGATCTTTCAGCAGAAACCCTACAAGCCAGAAAAGAGTGGGGGCCGATATTCAACATCCTTAAAGAAAAGAATTTTAAACCCACAATTTCATATCCAGCCAAACTAAGCTTCACAAGTGAAGGAAAAATAAAATCCTTTGTCAACAAGCAAGTACTCAGAGATTTCGTCACCACCAGGCCTGCTTTACAAGAGCTCCTGAAAGAGGCTCTACACATAGAAAGGAATAACCAGTACCAGCCACTCCAAAAACATGCTAAATGGTAAAGAGAATCAACACAATAAAGAATCTGCATCAACTAACGGGCAAAACAGCCAGCTAGCATCAAAACGGCAGGATGAAATTCACACATAAGAATATTAACCCTAAATGTAAATGGACTAAATGCCCCAATCAAAAGAAACAGACTGGCAAATTGGATAAAAAGCCAAAATCCATCAGTATGCTGTATCCAGGAAATCCATCTCACATACAAGGATATACAAAGGCTCAAAATAAAGGGATGGAGAAAATTTACCAAGCAAATGGAGACCAAAAAAAAGCAGGAGTTGCAATTCTCATCTCTGATAAATTAGACTTTAAAGCAACAAAGATCAAAAGAGACAAAGAAGGACATTACATAATGGTAAAAGGATCAATGCAACAAGAAGAGCTAACGATCCTAAATATATATGCACCCAATACAGGAGCACCCAGATACATAAGGCAAGTGCTTAATGACTTACAAAGAGACACAGACTCCCATACAATAATAGTGGGAGACTTTAACACCCCATTGTCAATATTAGACAGATCAACCAGACAGAAAATTAACAACGATATCCAGGACTTGAACTCAGACCTGGAACAAGCAAACCTATTAGACATCTACAGAGCTCTCCACCCCAAAGCCACAGAATATACATTCTTCTCAGCACCACATCACACCTACTCTAAAATTGACCACACAATTGGGAGTAAATCACTCCTCGGCAAATGCAAAACAACAGAAATCATAACAAACAGTCTCTCAGACCACAGTGCAATCAAGTTAGAACTCAGAATTCAGAAACTAACTCAGAAACACACAGCTTCATGGAAACTGAACAACTTGCTCTTGAATGCTGACTGGATAAACAATGAAATGAAGGCAGAAATAAAGATGTTCCTCGAAACCAACAAGAATGAAGACACAACATACCAGAATCTCTAAGACACATTTAAAGCAGTCTCTAGAGGAAAATATATAGCAATAAGTGCCCACATGAGAAGCAAGGAGAGATCTAAAATTGACACCCTATTGTCAAAATTGAAAGAGCTAGAGGAGCAACATCAAAAAAACTCAAAACCTAGCACAAGACAAGAAATAACATCAGAGCAGAACTGAAGGAGATAGGGACACAAAAAACCCTTCAAAACATGAGTAAATCCAGGAGCTGGTTTTTCGAAAAGATCAACAAAATAGACCACTAGCCAGATT
>NW_016107336.1:745681-766498 GCF_001604975.1 Cebus imitator
AAATCAATGTGCAAAAATCACAAGCATTCCTATACACCAATAACAGACTTAAAGAGAGCCAAATCAAGAACGAACTGCCATTCACAATTGCTACAAAGAGAATAAAATACCTAGAAATACAACTAACAAGGAACGTAAAGGACCTCTTCAAGGAGAACTACAAGCCACTGCTCAACGAAATAAGAGAGGACACAAACAGATGGAGAAACATTCCTTGTTCATGGTTAGGAAGAATCAATATCATGAAAATGGCCATACTGCCCAAAGTAATTTACACATTCAACGCTATCCCCATCAAGCTACCAATGACCGTCTTCACAGAACTGGAAAAAAACACTTTAAACTTCATATGGAACCAAAGGAGAACATGCATAGCCAAGTCAATTCTAAGCAAAAAGAACAAAGTGGGAGACATCACACTACCAGACTTCAAACTATACTACAAGGCTACAGTAATCAAAACAGCATGGTACTGGTACCAAAACAGAGATATAGACCAATGGAACACAACAGAAGCCTTGGAAGCAACACAACATGTCTATAACCATCTGATCTTTGACAAACCTGACAAAAGCAAGCAATGGGGAAAGGGTTCCCTGTTTAATAAATGGTGTTGGGAAAACTGGCTAGCCATATGCAGAAAGCAGAAACTGGACCCCTTCCTGACACCTTACACTAAAATTAACTCCAGATGGATTAAAGACTTAAACATAAGATCTAACATCATAAAAACCATAGAAGAAAATCTAGGCAAAACCATTTAGGACATAGGTGTAGGCAAGGACTTCATGACCAAAACACCAAAACCATTGGCAACAAAAGCCAAAATAGGCAAATGGGACCTAATCAAACTACACAGCTTCTGCACGGCAAAAGAAACGTGAATTGCCAACCAACAGAATGGGAAAAAATTTTTGCAGTTTATTCATCTGACAAAGGGCTGATATCCAGAATTTACAAAGAACTAAAACAGATTTACATGAAAAAAACAGACAAGCCCATTCAAAAGTGGGCGAAGGATATGAACAGATACTTTACAAAAGAAGAAGACATACATGAGGCCAACAAACATGAAAAAAATGCTCATCATCACTGGTCATCAGAGAAATGCAAATCAAAACTACACTGAGATACCATCTCATGCCAGTTAGAATGGCAATCATTAAAAAATCTGGGGACAATAGATGCTGGAGAGGATGTGGAGAAATAGGAACACTTTTACACTGTTGGTGGGAGTGTAAATTAGTTCAACCATTGCGGAAGACAGTGTGGCAATTCCTCAAGGACCTACAAATAGAAATTCCATTTGACTCAGCAATCCCATTACTGGGTATATATCCAAAGGATTTTAAATCTTTCTATGATAAGGACACATGCACACAAATGTTCACTGCAGCACTGTTTACAATAGCGAAGACCTGGAACCAACCCAAATGCCCATCGACGATAGACTGGACAGGGAAAATGTGGCACATATACACCGTGGAATATTATGCAGCCATAAAAAACAATGAGTTCGTGTCCTTTGTAGGGACAGGGATGAACCTGGAAACCATCAGTCTCAGCAAACTGACACAAGAGCAGAAAATCAAACACCGCATGTTCTCACTCATAGGCGGGTGTTGAACAATGAGAACACATGGACACAGGGAGGGGAGCACTACACACTGGGGTCTGTTGGGGGTAATAGGGAAGGGACAGCATGGGGTGGGGAGTTTGAGAGAGATAGCATGGGGAGAAATGCCAGATATAGGTGAAGGGGAGGAAGGTGGCAAATCACACTGCCATGTGTGTACCTATGCAACAATCTTGCATGTTCTTCACATGTACCCCAAAACCTAAAATGCAATTTAAAAAATTAATTAATTAAAAAAAAATAGCTGGGTGTGGTGGTGTGTGCCTGTAATCCCAGCTACTTGGGAGGCTGTGGCAGGAGAATCACTTGAACCTGGGAGGCAGACGTTGGCAGTGAGCCGAGATTGTACCACCGGACTCCAGCATGGGCAACAGATCGAGACCCCATCTACCCCCACAAAAAAAACGGTTACATACTGAATGACTCCATTTACATGCCATTTTAAAAAAAGAAACACTATAGGAAAAGAGAGTCATTCAGTGGCTGCCAGGAGTTAAATGTAAAAGGAAGATTAATGAAGGGATATAAAAGGGAAGTCCTTTAATGGACTCTTTGCATTTGTCAAAACTCAGAACCATACAAACAAAAAAAAAAGTTAACTTTACTGCATGTTAAAAATAAATTTTTGAAAAAGTACTGCAATAAAACATGAGTAACGTAAACAGGCACTTCAGGAAAACACACAGGCACATGAAAAGAAACACGAAAAATATTAGACCTCACTAGTTCTCAAGGTCTCCTTAAAATGGCAAACCCTTTTTCATTTAATACACTCTAAAGAAAATAATCATCGATATATCCAAAGGTAGATACAAGAATGTTCAATGAACATTCTTTTCATTCTAAATGAAACTGAGACTAATCTTTATGTGCAAGAAAAAAGGACAGGTAACAAATCACTATATATGCATACATTAAAAGTATGTGGTACTTTTGCCTCCATCTCAAAATGGCCCCACGCAGGCCCTGTCCACTATACAAACTCAATGGCTGGAGGAAGACATGGTCCCGCAACTGAGAAGCCCTCAAACTCTGGCCAGGTCCTGTTAGAATCCTCAGAGTCTTAAAATCAAAACAAGTGTATAATGTCATTATAAATGCTGCTATAAAAATAGTATTTAATAAAATGAAAAAATGTAACATAATAATGGGGGAAAAGCATGTTATAAAACAGCTTGTACACTGCCCTCAAATTTTTATTGGAAATATAACGACATTTTCCAAAAAGGTAGATGTGACCCTTTTGAGTGAAGTAATTCCATTTTTAGCAGTTTCAAAAAGACTGGTAAGCTGAAGACATTTTTGTCCTATAGGATTGGAGTTGGCTTTTCATTTACAAGCTAACTCAGTTGACTGGTGCCTTATTTGAAACTCAAAAGCATTTTTATAAATGTAATTTCTTTACAAGAGTTTACTTATTTCAGAAGAAAATTCTAGTTACACTAAATGTTAGCTGCACAGTAAACATTAATCTAATGAGCATAATACCCTATCAAATTCCCTTCTTGTTTCATTTTAAAATTTCAAATTCTGAATAGTTTCTTCACGTATATAAGTTACTGACATGGCAAGAGGGAATTTTTTTTTTTGTCATACATGACCTAAAAATTACTTAATGCCTTTGAAATAAAATGTTTCATTTCTGCCAAATGGCATTATGAATATAAGACAAGAGCACAAAAAGTTCATTACTAAAGCAAGATATACTAGTACATGTATATCTATCTATTTCTATAAAGAAACTCAGGGCACTTAAACATTTAAACATATGAACATACATCCATTTTCTTCTCATGTAAAAGAACAAACTCTAACATCTTTCAACCATCAAAAGTGAAATGATAATAAAAGTGATACATACCAACTGGTGATTCACGTAATAGTGCTATAAAATTAAACTAAAAACATTCCATCAACAATTGCAGTCCAGGTGTGGTGGCTCAAGCCTATACCAGCACTTGAGGAGGCTGAGGTGGGCGGATCACTTGAGTCCAGCACTTCAAAACTAGCCTAGGCAACATGGGAAAACCCGTCTCTACGACAAATATAAAAAATTACCCAGGCATAATGGCACGTGCCTATAGTCCCAGCTACTCAGGAAGCTGAGGTGAGAGGATCACCTAAGCCCGGGAGTTCAAGGCTGCAGTTAACGGTGATCACTGCACTCCAGCCTGGGCAACACAATGAGACCTTATCTCAAAAAACAATTACAGATGCTCCTGTGAAAATATTTCAATCAAGTTATGTATTTGATACGTATTTCAGGGTTTAAAAAATGTAATCATCATCCAAAAGATATGAGAACTTATGAAAAATAATGAAGAACCAAAGAGGAAGCAATTGTTGAGAAAGCTATGCCTGAAAGATTATTAACACAGAAATTATTTGACCGAGTAAACAGACAAAATTTCAATTTGACTTCTTAAAAAGTTTGCTGGCCAGGGCTAGTACCTTCTTAGAGACAGCAAAGGGCTCACAGGAGTATGTCTTCCATATACAAACCAACGAATCCAGAGCCTATAGCCAAAACCACCTTCTTATCTAATGCTCACATACGAAGCCAGTTATTTCCTGCCCTAAATCATTCCAGAGTCAGGTACCAGGCAATTAGAAACAACCACCTCTACAGCTCAAAGCCTGCAAGAATTATCCACACTGGTCAATCCTCAGCTGTTTACCCTGCCCTCCCCTGCATTTCCCAGGAAACTCCAGTAAAGACTCCGGCCTGAACTTTTCCATGGCTCCTGTCTTCTGCTTCCTGACTAAAACCTGGTGCTGACCGGGAGCGATGGCTCACGCCTGTAATCCGAGCACTTTGGGAGGCCAAGGCGGGCAGATCATGAGGTCAAGAGATTGAGACCACATTGGCCAACATGGTGAAACTCCATCTCTGCTAAAAACACAAAAATTAGCTGGGCGTAGTGGCGTGCACTTTTAGTCCCAGCTACTTGGGAGGCTGAGGCAGGAGAATCACTTGAACCTGGGAGGTGGAGGTCGCAGTGAGCCGAGATCACAACTCTGCACTCCAGTCTGGCAACAGAGTGAGACTCTGTTTCAAAAAACCCAAAAAATCTGGTGCTCCCCCTGTGTCCCTGTGTGGCATGCAGTGACCCTCTCTGAGACCTGTGAGTATAATAAAATTCTTCCTTCTAAGCCTTATTCTCATCTCCCCTGCAGCTGCACAGACTTTACCATACCATATCCAACACCCACATTCTTAGAACAACCACTATTAATATACAAAAGAAATTTAAGTATATGCATGCTCAAAATATTGCAAAGTGAAATGCTACTCACCAGATGATTATCTGAAACAATGAAATTAAGGTAAGAAACTTAACAGAAAACAGAAATCCTTTTTCAGTATTACTATTCAAACCTAGAACATTTCACTTTATCATCTGTAATTTTTTTTTAATTGTTCCAATTCTAATTCTATGCTGACAGTAAGGCAGCTACTTATCTCTCTATATATATACTGTACCTTCTCTACCACTTTCTTCCCAAAGCATAAAGAATCACAGAAATTAGTTCTTGCCTCTGGGAAGTTCACAATAACATACATCAACCCTTCAGCTGCACCTTTCTCCCATTACCTCTCAAAGAGCTATAAAAATATAAATATACAATACCTTAAATTAAGGCCTGGCTATATTTACTAAGATGGGCTTCAAGTACCTATTCATTTATCCTGCCTTTTAACGATTAAGACAGTAAGACTCTAAAAACAAGAAAAGCATATTAGTTTGAGAGTTCCTCTGACAATTCTTTGTCAAATAATTCCATCTGTAGTAAATTACTGTACTACAACAATAAAACACAAAATAACGTGGTTTCCTGACTTGTTAAACTGTTATGGTGTTAAATGTAAAGAAAAATAATCTATCACATGTATAAAACAACATATTCTACTTTCACTCAATAGACACAAAATTATTTATGTTTCTAATACACTGACATTTCTGGTTAATAAAATTATTTATATTGTAATACATATTTAAAATCTTATTTTCAAAATATCCCTACAAAATTAATAAACAATAAAAAGTAGCAACTTTAAATCACACAAGTAAGTTCAGAAGAAACTGATTTACATTTAAATTCTATAAACATTACAGGTTCTACTCGTACCAAATGAGGTGTATCTATAAAACCATGGAGACTGAGATGTGTTTTACTGTTTTGTTTTTCAACAATATTTCTCTTCACAAGTGAAAATTTAAAACTTAAAATTAACACTGGATTAAATTAACAACTTAAAATTTACACAGGATGTTTAAGACTTTTTCACAGGAAGTCTCCAATTTTTAATATAAATTGGTCAAAAAATAGTGCTCTTATTTACCTAAGAATTAGAATTTCAAGAATAAAGAAAAGCTAAACGGAACATAAAAGAACAGACTCCACAAGAAAAGAGAAAAGAGAATGGAGGAAATTTTCAAAATAACCAAGTCAGTCAAGTGTTACGGCTCTTTAAGAATTTCTCTAGCAGGCTTTCCAGTTTTTAACCAGAAAACCCTTCCAAAAAATAAAATAATAAAAGAAATTAGTCAAAGAAGATCCAAAATACATTCATAATTAGAGCCCCTAAAAAACAAACCCACGTAATGAAACAGAGCAAATATGAAAAACAACATATAAAAACATTTTCTGGAATAAAACACTTGAACCTACTATTTAAGGTCATACCAAGATCAACACCAAGATAGATACAAGCAATGGTTCTTTAAAGAAAATCTTTCAGGTATCCAAGCAAATGAGCAAATTTCTTGCAAAAGAAAAAAATGGCTTAAGACCTTGAAAATGTCCAGGGAGCTCATAAGAAAACATGCTGGGCACAGTGGCTCACGTATGTAATCCCAGCACTTTGGGAAGCTGAGGGGGGAGGATCCCCCAGGAGTTCAAAACCAGCCTGAGCAACACAATGGGACCCTGTCTCAACAAAAATAAAAATTAAAAAGTTAGCTGGGCATAGGGTGCACACCTGTAGTCCCAGCTACTTAGGAGGCTGAGGCTTCTGTGAGCCACGATTGTGCCACTGCCCTCCAACCTGGGCAACTAAGTGAGAGTCTGTCTCAGGGGAAAAAAAAGAAAAAAAAAAAAAAAACATAAGCCAGGGGTTTTACATCCAACCAAATCTTCAAATATAACGGGTATAATGGTTACAAATAGTTTGAACCAAAAGGACTTAAAGAATATTGTTCTCATGAGCTCTCCAGTAGAATGTGAGCTTCAGACAACCAAAAAATCCTAAAAGCATCTTTGGGATAAGGTCTGGTGATAAGTACCGAATATAATTTAGAACTAACACTAAATGATCAGAATAAAGGAAACAGTGTAGTGTATGCAAATGTTGTATGCTTGTAAAATATAGATATAAAACAATTAACAAAAGAGAGTTTACAGAAAAAGTAAACGACTGACACACTCAACTACCTGGATGAGCATCACATCATCATGCTAAGTGAATTCAAAATAGCCATACTCAAAAGGTTACACTTATATAACATTCTGGCTTCAGAAGGCAAAACTATAGGCACAGAAGAGAGATCAGTGGTTGTGAGGAGTTAGGGGTGGGGGGAGGGTTTGAGATAAAGGTGCAACGAGAGAATTTGGGGAGGTGAAAGAACTGTTGTATATCTCAATTGTGGTGGTTGTTATGTAATTCTATTTGTCAAAACTCACAACTATAAACTGAAAAAAATGTATTTTACTACGTTAATAAATAATAAATTTTAAATGCAAAGAAAACCACAGATGCTGAAAAAAGGGAAGAAAAGATGCATAAGAGGTTACTAACTAATTTCATTATTGCTCACAATACGAGAGTACTTTAAAAGGAGAGGATTGTATGTATTAGTATAAATGTACCTCTCTCAATGTAAAAATATACTAGCCCTCTCCAAAAAAGAGAAAATAGATAATATTAAAAAATGCAAAAGCAACAAAAATGTTTCGAATTTCCTTTCAATACCATCCCCATTTAACCACTTCCTTTAGTGTCATCAGCTACTTGTGATATCTCTTCAAAGTTTCTGATGGCACACTTGCTTAAAAACCAAAAACTAATGAAAATAGTTACCTGAGAGGGAGGGGAAGAAAAAAAATGCCATGAACCTTCTGTGAAGTGCTTTTCTTTTCTTTTTTTTTTTTTTTTTTTTTGAGAGTCACACTGTCACCCAGGCTGAAGTGCAGTGGAGCAATCTTGGCGCACTGCAACCTCTGCTTCCTGTATTCAAGTGATTCTCCTGCCTCAGCCTCCCAAGTATTTTTAGTCGAGATAGGGTTTCACCATGTTGGCCAGGCCAGTCTCAAACTCCTGACCGCAGGTGATCTGCCCACCTTGGCCTCCCAAAGTGCTGGGATTACAGGCTTGAGCCACCACGCCTGGGCCAAGTGCCTTCTTAAACTGTCTTAGTTTGGAACAATGTAAATGTTTTACATAATTAAAGAAGAAAAAAATTTAAAAATCAGTCCCTAAGAATGGAAGACAATTTTAAATAAGTTGTAACTAGAAACATATCAAGTTGGTGGCAGAAATACAGAAAAAAGAATTATTTCAAGTGACTTTACATATCGATCCCTAATGGGATATATTCTGAAGACCAAAGCAAAATTTAAAAAGCCGCAAAAAATACATACAGGTATTGATCGATTTACGACCTATGCAACTTACGACCATTCGACTTTACGACCACAATCGCTAGCCACAACTGCTCCGCGTCTGGCAGCGCAAACGTTGCCCAGCTGGGCGTACGACAGTGCAGACCAGCTTCTGGCAGCACTACCATCTCCACGTGCACCATTTCAACTGTTATCCCAGACTCGGTACAGCAATTTGTGTTTTGTGTCTTGGATATTTTTCATCAAACCCCTCCCAATAAACTTCTTATACATTTCGAAGCAATGGACCCAAACATCGAACGATTTGCAAGGATTGAACGGATGGCGCACGATGTGTTTCGTCCGTATCGTGAAATTTATGAAGAAAAAAAGAAACATACAATTCAGACAAAGCTCACCATGTTTATGAAAAAACCAACTCCGGTAACCCCAACTGCTGTCTCAGATGACAACATCAACGATCCGCAGCCAATCAGCAGCGGCCAATAAAATGTTTCGTACACGTTTATATATTTTGATATGTTTGCAATTGGGAAAACGTTTCCTATGGTATTTTTTACACCTATATTTTGTATTTTTGTATGCACCTGTATTTTGTAATTTTGTATGTTTTGCAAATATTAAACCAGTTGTACTGGTAATGTAGTGTTTTACTTAAACCTGACGAATGTAAAAATATGAAACAAAATGGTGTAGAGATGATACAAATGGCATAAAATGAACAAAGAAAATTATGATATATAATAATGAAAGAAAATTATGATAAAATATGACAAAGATTTTTATAACATCATTTCACAGTACTGTATATATAGCCTACCCAACTTACAACCAATCGTGTTACGACCAGTCTGTCGGAAACAGTCGTGGTCGTAAGTCGAGCACTAGCTGTATATACAGTATTCAATGTTCTTTTATTTATTTTATTTTTGAGACAGTTTCATTCTCGTTGCCCAGGCTGGAGTGCAATGGTGTGATCTTGGCTCACTGCAACCTCCGCCTCCCAGGTTCAAGCAATTCTCCTGTCTCGGCCTCCCAAGTAGCTAGGATTACAGGAATGTGCCACCATGCCAGGCTAATTTTGTATTTTCAGTAGAGACAGGGTTGTACCATGTTGGTCAGGCTGGTAGCAAACTCCCGACCTCAGATGATCCACTGCCTTGGCCTCCCAAAGTGCTGGGATTACAGGCATGAGCCACTGCGCCCAGCCTATTTTATTTTATGACAGGGTTCCAATTTTGTTGCCCAAGGCTGAAGTGCAATGGTGCGATCTTGGCTCACTCCAATATCCACCTCCTGCGTTTAAGCGATTCTCCTGCCTCAACCTCCCAAGGGGCTAGAATTACAGGTGCCCACCATCACGTCCAGCTAATTTTTGTTATTTTTAGTAGAGACAGGGTTTCGCCACGTTGGCCAGGCTGGTCTCGGACTTCTGACCTCAGGTGATCCACTGGCCTCAGCCTCCAAAATTACTGGTATTTTACTTTGGAAATGTATCGAGATAATCTAGGATAAAGCAAATAAATACACATCACCAGAATCAAAGATTCTCAGAGTAAGAAAAAAGAAAGAAGTGTAAAATGAGAGACTTTAAAACTGATTTGGAAACTCTGCAACTCACTTTGAAATGCATTTAAAAAAAGATGGTGTGACAGAGGAACAGATCTATAATAAAGCAAATATGGCAAAATCTTAATTCTAAAATCTAGGTGGTGTGTACAAGGGTAGGGTATAACACTATATATTAACCCTCTCTTCTGTGTGTTTGTAAATGTTGGGGAAGAAAACTCCTTAGATTCTGTACCATACAAATTACAAAGAATCACTGGGATAAATTTCAACTCTTAACCAATCTGTTTTTCCAACTGAGGATTACTCCTCAGCAACCATTTTAAAACATTTCACCCACTCCTCCAAAAAACTACGCAGACTATCAAATCATCTACAAAGCCAAAAGGTCTAGGACCAACAGATCATTTGTCCTTATCTTGGAATGTTAATCAACCTAAGTGATTCCAGCAACAGGCAAAGACAAAGAACTCAATATATCTGAGATAAACATAAATAGACTGGTTACAAACTGTTTTCCTGGTTCGGAAAAACAGAAATATGATTTCAAGTAACATATTCATCATGACAAACCTATACAACCTTAAAGTTATGTGACATGGTGTCTTTAAAACATTAAAATGAAATTTTCTCCCTGAATTATGGTTTTGTTTTTTTTTTTGTTGTTGTTTTGTTTTTTTTTTTGACACGGAGCGGAATTTCACTCTGTTGCCCAGGCTGAAGTGCAGTAATGTGATCTTGGCTCACTGCAACCTCCACCTCCTGGGTTCAAGCAATTCTTCTGCCTGGGATTACAGGCACGCCACATCACGCCTAGCTAATTTTTGTATCTTTAGTAATGAAAGGGTTTCACCATACTGGCCAGTCTGGTCTCAAACTCCTGACCTCGTGATCCACCCGCCTCAGCCTCCCAAAGTGGTAGGATTACAGGCATGAGCCACTGTGCCCGGCTCTCCCTGAATTTTTTAATTAAATTTATATTAAAGTGAAAGTATAAGTACTGGAACCCATGAAAATAATGTATTTTTTAAATCTCTCATGTGACTCAAATACATCTTAAACCTATTTTTCTTTGACTAATGTTGAAAGCAGTGTGAATAGAGAAGAAAAGCTGGAGAGAATATACTGTACTCCAAAATGTCAACTGCCGTTAATATGGATGGTAGGGTTGCAGATGCTTTTAAAAATGTGCATGCTTTTTTCTATTTCACAGGATTCATTTGTGTTTTTTTCCCTTTTGCATTAAGAATGTATTACCTTGTAACTGAAAAAAAAAAAAAAATTTCTTGGGGGGGAAAAAAAAAAAGGCCGGGGGCAGTGGCTCAGGTCTGTAATTCCAGCACTTTGGGAGGCCGAGGCAGGCGGATCATGAGGTCAAGAGATCGAGACCATCCTGGCCAACATGGTGAAACCCCATCTCTACTAAAAATACAAAAATTAGCTGGGCATGGTGGCGCACGCCTGTAGTCCCAGCTACTTGGGAGGCTGAGGCAGGAGAATTGCTTGAACCCAGGGGGCAGAGGTTGCAGTGAGCCGAGATTGCGCCACCACACTCCAGCCCGGCATCTGGCAACAGAGCAAGACTCTGTCTCAAAAAAAAAAAAACCAACAAACCTACCTACATTTGTTAGGTATAAAATAACTGATAGAGTAAGAGGTAAGGGTGATTTGGGATTTAAACTGCACTAAAGATAACCAACTCAAGAGTAATTTGAGAAACATGATGGTTATATAGCTCTAGGTCACTTTTCCCTATTTCATACCTTCTTAAATAACCAATTTTTCTCTTCATCAAAATTGAGGCTCCTACCATTCTTGATGGTTTCAAAATGTAGGTAAAGAACATATCCAAAATCCAAGACTCACCGAACTAAAACAGTCCATTTAAATATTCCCTCACCAATAACCTCAAATACTATCATTGTTCTTCCAATTTACCTAACCTATAGTCTTCCATTTTGCATCAGTTATATAATTCAACTCTCCTCTCTAAGCAGCTGAGTATACCGTGAAAAGTGATACTATAAGTATGTAAACCGTTGTCACAAATTCATGGCTTTAAATCTCATAGTTCCTCAATACTTTCAGTTCTCTGATCAATGAACATTGATTATCTATGTGTAGGACAACACAGATAAAACTGTGAAAAAGACAGAAGTCTGTGCCCTCTATACAGGGGATACTCTACGGCAGGACAGATCTTAAATAATGATGAATGTGATTAAATGCTATGAAGGGGAAGTACAAGACACCATGAAAGGGCGTTAACAGAGAAGCCCAATCTAGTTTGAAGGCGGAAAGTTTGTCAAGACAGGCTTCTAGAAGCAGTGGTAAGTGCCAATAAGTAAATTCCATATACCATCCCACATTCCTAATTTATATTTAAATCCCCATATCCTACCCACTGGGCAAAGAAACTTGCCTCGTTAGCCCCCTCAGTCTTCTCCTCGGCTCACTAGTGATTCCTTCTCCTCAGCATATACATACAACAAGGTGTCTCCCACCCAAACATAAACAGGAATAATTTTTCTGGAGAGTAACTTGGCATGTATCAAAAGCCTTAAATATGTGCATGCCCCTTCTTGTGATCTATAACTCCGCTTCAAGGAATCTTTCCTAAGGAAATAAAGACAAATTTCATGCAAAAAAGATTACTTAGAATAGTGAAAGAATTAAAACAATCCAAGTAACTAGCAACAGGAGAACAGCTATGGATGTGCCATAATATACTTATAACAGACTATGCCATGGCCAAAAATAAGATATTCAGAGCTTTTAATCTCATGGAAAAATGTTTATAATTATACAAAAAATACACAGTAAACTGTTGCATAGAAATAAATACATAGTAATCCTCTACAAAAAAATTTTAAAATAGGGCCGGGCACAGTGGCTCAACACCTGTAATCCCAGCACTTTGGGAGGCTGAGGCAGGTGGATCACAAGGTCAAGAGATCCCCTTCTCTACTAAAAATACAAAAATTAGCCAGGCATGTTGGCGGACACCTGTAGTCCCAGCTACTCAGGAGGCTGAGACAGGAGCATCACTTGAACTCAGGAGGCAGAGGTTGCAGTGAGCCGAGATTGCACCACTGCACTCCAGCCTGGCAACAGAGCAAGACTCCGTCTAAAAAAAAAAGAAAAAAAATTTAAAAATAAGCCAGGCATGGTGACACATGTCTGTAGTCCTCCCTACTTGAGTGGCTGAGGCAGGAGCATCACGTGAACCCAACAGTTTGAAGTTACAGTGAGCTATGATTGTGCCACTGCACTACAGCCTGGGCAAGAGGGAAATACCCTGTCTCCAAAAAAATAAAATAAATTAATAATAAACACAGGATGCAAAAACCTATTAAAAAAAAAAAAAAGAATATAACTAGACTGGGCACAGGGGATCACACTTGTAATCCCAGCACTTTGGGAAGCCAAGGCAGGCAGATCATGAGGTCGAGAGATGAAGACCATGCTGGCCAACATGGTGAAACCCGGTCTCTACTAAAATTACAAAAATTAGCTGGGCATAGTGGCATGTGTCTGTAGTCCCACCTACTCAGGAAGCTGAGGCAGGAGAAACACTTGAACCCAGAAGACAGAGACTGAGTGAGCCCAGATCGCACCACAGACAGAGCAAGACTTCGAATCAAGAAAAGAGTATAACTAAGCTTAAAATATAAGTGTATATATAAAATCTGGAAGGAAACAGGCAGAAGTATTGATAGCAATTAATTATACAAAATTATGGTTTAGTTTTCCTCCTTACATTTTTCTGTACTTTGCAAATTTTCTTTTTGCGAATTTCAAAATTTTCCCTCTGTTTTTTTTTTTTACCCCCAAAACAGAGTCTTGATCTGTAGCCTAGGATGGAGTGTGGTGGCACACTCACAGTTAACTGCAGCCTTGACCTCCTGGACTCAAGAGACCTTCCTGGCTCAGCCTTTCATATAGCTGAGACCACAGACACATCCCACTACACACCCGGCCCATTTTATTATTTTTATTTCTTTATTTTGTTTTTGAGACAGAGTCTCACTCTACTGCCCAAACTGGAGTGGCGCGATCTTGGCTCACTGCAGCCTCCGCCTCCTGGGTTCAAGGGATTCTCCTGCCTCAGCCTCCTGAGTAGCTGGGATTACCGGTGTGCACCACCACATCCAGCTAATTTTTTGTATTTTTAGTAGAGACGAGGTTTCAGCATGTTGGCCAGGCTGGTCTCGAACTCCAGGCCTCAGGTGATCCACCCGCCTCAGCCTCCCAAAGTGCTGGGATTACAGGCATGAGCCACCATGCCCAGCCTAATTTTATTATTATTTTTTTTAGAAACAGGGTCTCGCTTTGTTGCCCAGGCTGATCTCGAAGTACTGGGCTCAAGCAATCCTTCCATCTCAGCCTTCAAAAGTGAGGGGATTACAAGCATGAGCCATCACGCCTGACCTTGAATTATCAAATTGGCAGTGTATTACTTTTCTAAACGGGCTGTGAATTATTGTTTCTCACAATAGTAACACAGCTACTTAGTCCACTGGCACATTATCTCCATTCCTTACCTCTAATTCTTTGACACACTGCACCCCAATTTCACTCTTTGACACACTGCACACTGTTATCACCCCAATTTCAAGGAAACTGCTATCACAAAGACTAGTTAACCTCCCAAATGACAAACCAATGGACACTTGGCAGTCCTCCTTTGAACTGACTTCCTTGGCTTCTGAGAACACCTAGGATCACTGCCTTCTAATTCTCTTGACCATTTGCTTTTTTAGAATCAGATGATTATGTTACAAGGAAGAAATTCTTAAAAAAAAATTCGTAAGTAAATGAAAAGAATCTCAGATGAATTCCCTCCTTCTATATGTCCTTTAAATGTGGTGTTAAAGGTGTCCACCTTAGGCCCTCTTCTTTTTTTTTTAACAGTACATACTTGGGTTATCCCATCAATTCCTATGGCTTTAACAACTTACATTCTGATGACTCCAAAATCTACCTTCAGCCCTACTATCCTAAATTCCATTTATTTTTAGTCAAAACTTTTGCTATTAATCTTTTGGGTTTCCCATAGCAGTTCAAACACTATTACCATCATCATCATCTTTAAAGATTCACTTCCTGGCCATGTGTAATGGCTCACAATTATAATCCCAGCACTTTGGCGGGCTCAGGCAGGAGGATCCCTTGAGCCCAGGAGTTAGAGGCTGCAGTGAGCTATGATCATACAACCACAGGTCAGTCTGGGCAATGAAGCGAGGCCCTATCTCTTTAAAAAAAAAAAAAAAATCTTCCAGTATTTTCTGATATGTTTAGTTACATCACTAGCCATTTAATCTTCTAAGTCAAAAGCCAGGGAGTAGGCCAGGCACAGTGGCTGACACCTGTAATCCCAGCACTTTGGGAGGCCGAGGCGGGCAGATCACCTGAGGTCAGAAGTTCGAGACCAGCCTAACCAATATGGGAGAAACCCTGTCTCTACTAAAAATACAAAATTAGCCGGGTGTGGTGGCACATGAGACAGGAGAATCACTTGAACCTAGGGGCAGAGGCTGCAGTGAGCCGAGATCACCACTGCACTCCAGCCTGGGCAACAAAAAAAAAACTGTCTCCAAAAAAAAAAAAAAAAAAGCCAGGGAGTCATTCTTAATACTCTAACAACAACTATCTTTACCTACTTACTACTCCTACTTCCTAATCAAGGAAACAAAGACAGATTTCTTGTAAAAAAAATAAATTAATTAATTAAAATAAGTCCTAACCAGTTAACAAATCTGTCTGCTTTCCTCTCCAACCCCACTACACAAATTAAACCCTCAATTTATTATTATAATAGCCCAACTGATCTCTGGAGTCAGCCTCAGATCTATTTTCCCTATTACCCTCACATAACCTACTTAAAAAGCAAATGCAACCATATAACTCCCTTGCTTAAAACTGGCACCTGAAAGATAAAAGGTAACATCCATTAGCATTAGAAGTCCCTTCATGATCATCTCCAGACACATTCCTCCCACTAAACTTTATGCTGAACTTCCTCCCGCAGCAGCAGCAGCAGCAGCAGCAGCAGCATCAAGACATCAGTTTGCTGTGCACCAGGCACCTTTTTTCAGAGCAGCATCAAGCTATCCTGAGTTTGCTTCACACCAGGGACTCTAATAAGTGCTTTAAGTGAATTATGTAACTGAGTCTTATGAGGCTGGCACTATTTTTTCTTTTCACAGGTAAGACTGAGAGTCTGTCGAAAAATACAAAATCACAGAACTAATAAGTGGCAGAGCCAAGATTTATATCTCCACTATATTTCTTAACAAAAGTAACTAGTCGGCTTCTAAAACAACTAATCTTTAAAATCTCTGTTCATATCCTATCTTGTGAACAATACCCAAGCAACTGAAGGACAGAGAAGAGAAGCTTATGTTTAACTATAATCTTCTTCTGTAATTTTATGTTAGCTTCCCATGAAGACTTCCATGATCACCACCCCATCTTCCAATACAGTTGGTTACTTCCTCCAATATACTGCTCTAGTTTGTTTCTATGTCTACTACTGTGTATCTCATGCTGGATTTTATTATTTATGTACATTTCCCTTCTTACCTGCACACTTCTGGAGACTAGGTACCCTCTCTCAGCCATGTTTACAACCCTGTCTCCATCTTTGTTAATCCTAGGTTCTTAGCAGAGTATCTGGCATATTAACAGGTACTCAATAAATTAAATTTCCTCCTGTGTTATTTTCCTCGTTATTTTTTTTCTTTGATCTCTAGCACACTCTATCCTCAGACAACAGCCTCACAACCTAACTCCTAGCTCTAGCCCCTACACTCTCTAGCAATCTTGCACATTGCCATCACACTTTTCATCCTCTCCCCACTTGGTATTATCTTTCTAAAAGAGGTCATATCTCTTCTCTACTCATGAAGATTGAAGGGAGGCTGGGTGCAGTGACTCATGCCTGTAATCCCAGCACTTAGGGAGGCAGGAGGATCGCCTGAGGCCAGGAGTTCAAGACCACCCTATGTAACATACCGAGATCCCATCTTTACAAAAAAGTTGGGCATGGTGATGCACACCAGTAGTTCCAGCTACTTGGGAGGCTGAGCTGAAGCAGGAGGATTGCGTTAAGCATGGGAGGTCGACGCTACAGCCAGCCATGATTGTGCCACTGCACTCCAACCTGGGTGACAGAGCAAGAGTCTGCCGCCAAAAAAAAAAAAAAAAAAAAACCTGAAGGCTCCCTTCTACCTAAGGAATATTCTACCTTATAAATCATCAAGGCTCTATAACATCTGATTCCATTCTTTTCCCATATATAGTCTCATTCTTAAGTACCTAGCGTATTATGTCTTAGAGTTGCCTATTTCTCTCCCTGACCTGTCCACTATATCTTCCAAATACTGCTTACCAATATTTTGGTCAACAAAGAACTATGTATACAATGGTACAGCCTAGGTATGTAGTAGGCTATACCATCTAGGTTTATACAAGTACCCTTTACGATGTTCATTAAAAAACAAAAAACGAAAAACACCGCCCAATGACCCATGTCTTAGAACATATCCCTGTTGTTAAAGGATTTGATCTTCCTTGAAGGCAGGGACCACATTCAATTCACTCATTATATTAATTGAGTTTCTACTAAATGTCAGGTCCTCTAGTAAGAGCGATGAATAAGACAAATGAATAAAAGAATTTCTTATCCTCACTTAGGCACTGGCGATGTGATATATCATAGGTGTTCAAAATGTATTTGCTAAATTAATATATATATATTGCTTACTTATAATAAGTACATTGTTTACTCTTTGTCCACATTTGCCCTGTGCTTCCATTTGCTACTTACAACCAATCAAAACTAGAAAAACAGACTTCTAGTTTTCAAAGTCTTTTTAAGGCTAGACAGGAAGAAAGACCTTTGTTCTCCTCTTCTGACAAGAAATAATCTAGAAAGTCAGCAAGCATAAAAGGAACATTCTGAAAGAGTGCACTTGATTATCAGCAGAAGAATTTAGGAACAGAACAGAGAGACTGGATTACTTGCCAGTTCTCACTGAAACACTGTCAAAGAGTGGCATCAATATTTTGTTTGAAGAGCTAAAAATACCATTCATAATAAATTATAATTCTAAAAACTTTCAAATGAAAATTTTATTATCTCTCACATTTAGAATTAACTGTATCTCCACTGCCTCTATTAGTATGCATAATTTAAAAGTTGAATGAAATTCCTGAACTGAAAGTGCGTAACATACAGACTCCTTAAAGAAATTCATCTCAACAGTCAATGGTCACTAAAAAGAAGGGAAAGTAAATACATACCTGTTAAAGAAGTTATGGAGGGCTGGGCATGGTGGCTCACGTTTGTAATCCCACCACTTTGGGAGGCCAAGGCAGGCAGATCACTTGAGGTCAGGAGTTCAAGACTGGCCTGGCCAACATGGTGAAACCCCATCTCTACTGAAAATACAAAAATTAGCCGGGTGTGGTGGCGCATGCCTGTAATCCCAGCTACTAGGACAGACTAAGAAAAGAGAATTGCCTGAACCCAGAGGTTGCAGTGAGCCAAGATCACACCACTACACCCTAGCCTCAGTGACACAGCAAGACCCCGTCTTGGAAAAAAAGTCATGTAGATAAAGTGATTTAATTTTTTGTTGTGAAATGCATTATATTTTTTAAATTAATATTTAAACAGATTATTTTGTTCTAATAAGTTTATTTAACTGCATATATACAAAAATTAGGTTCAGTTTAAATGAAAACTCATGACAGAAAATGAAATATATTCTTTCACTCAATTAAAAAAAAAGTCTTCAAGTCTCATTTTCTAGGCAATAAAAAAATATAAGTAACAATCATGACAGTCATATTCCTAATGTACACCATAGGAGAAATTAAGTCTTTACAAGCACATAATACATTAACACCAGTTCTTTCTACTCTATTGGAAGAGGCAATTCTTACCCAACTCTTGCCATTTCATATGAAAATTTGTTGCCAAGGACAATTTATTTTAAAAACTGAGATCTTGGATGAACACTTTGTTTAAAAGAAAATTCAGTTTTGTTTTGTTTTGTTTTGTTTTGAGACTGAGTCTCACACAGCTGCCTGGGCTAGAATGCAGTGGCACAATCTTGGCTCACTGCAACCTCTGTCTCCTGAGTTCAAGTGATTCCTCTGCCCCAGCCTCCCGAGTAGCTGAGATTATAGGTGCCTGTCACCACGCCCAGCTAATTTTTTGTATTTTTAGTAGAGACAGGGTTTCACTATGTTGGCCAGGCTGGTCTCGAACTCCTGATCTCGAGATCCGCCCGCCTTGGCTTCCCAAAGTGCTAGGATTACAGGCATTAAGCCACTGTGCCCAGGGGAAATTCAGTTTTAAATTAAGTGTAATAAACTCTCCAATGGGCATACATCACTGCAAACAAAAGGTGACTAATAGCTACTCTTTCTGGTCCATACTTTACAAAAATTTTGGGATTTTCGAAAGAATTTTTTCTCCAGAAAAATATTACTTGGTCAAAATTAGCAATATGAGTAGGTTTTCAACAGAAATGAATTGTTCTTTCCTTTCTAAAACAATGGGTTGGGCCTAGAACTTTTTTCTACAAGTTTACCAGGGAGATAAATCAAATACGACCAAAAAAATATAACAGTTTGGCAAAAGAAATGTAACAACAGGCACGGTGGCTCACACCTGTAATCCCAGGACTTTGGGAGGCCAAGGCAGGCAGATCACCTGAGGTCAGGGGTTCGAAATCAGCCTGGCCAACATGGCGAAACCCTGTCTCTACTAAAAGTACAAAATTAGCTGGGCATGGTGGTGCATGCCTGGAATCCCAGCTACTGGGGAGGCTGAGGCAGGAGAATCGCTTGAACCTGAGAGGCGGAGGTTGCAGCAAGCTGAAATCACGCCATCGCACTCCAGCCTGGGCAACAAGAGCAAAACTGTGTCTCAAAAAACAAAAACAACAACAACAAAAAGGCCAGGCGCGGTGGCTCACACCTATAATTCCAGCACTTTGGAGACAGAGGCAGGTGGATCACCTGATGTCAGGAGTTCAAGACCAGCCTTGGCCAACTTGGCGAAACCTCGTCTCTACTAAAAATACAAAAATTAGCTGGGCATGATGGCACGTGCCTGCAATCCCAGCTACTAGGAGGCCGAGGCAGGGAGAATTGCTTGAACCCAGGAGGCATAGGTTGTAGTCAGCCAAGATCAAGCCACTGCACTCCAGCCTGGGCAACACAGCGAGATGCCATCTCAAAAAAAAAAAAAAGTTTTCTCCAAGAACATGCAAGAATTGTACTTCTTCTAATCCATTCATTTATTCATGCATTTAAAAGCCAGCTATAAATTAAGTACTGGAATTATAGAAATTCAAATAAAATAGTCCCTTACTCTTAAATCTATAGGGTCACGCTGGCAGTAAGCAGACAATTGAAATAACATAAATATCACAATTACAGTCTGCCCAAAATGTACAGGAGGCAGAGAAAAGGCATATTCCTACTTTGGGGAGAAAATGCCACAAGAAAGGTACTCCAACTAGGGCTTGAAGACTAATTAATTAGCTAGGCAAATGGCGAAAGAGATTAAGAGAAGGTGAAGGAAGGGTATGTATAAGGAACTGGAAATATAAGCCAGCATGTATAGTTAGAGAACTACAGATGGTACCTTATAGGTTAAAAGCAGGTGAGAATCAGGGATTCAGTATCACTAGTCATTAGGGAAATGTAAATTAAAACCACAGCAAGAAACCACTAGACACACCTATTATAATGGCTAAAAATTATTTTAAAAAAACAAAACTGACAATACCTAGTGCTAAGATCAACAGGAACTCTCATACATTGCTGGTAAAATACAAACTAGGAGGCCAGACACCGGTGACTCTCGCCTGTAATCCCAGCACTTTGGGAGGCTAAGCTCAGGACTTGGACAGGAGTTTGACACCAGGCTGGGCAACATGGTGAAACCCCATTTCAACTAAAAATAC
>NW_016107336.1:766583-778082 GCF_001604975.1 Cebus imitator
AAAAAAAAAAAAAAGAAAAGAAAAGAAAAAATGAAATGCCAACTAGTACAGCCACTTTTGTGAAACAATTTGGCAGTTTCTTATGAAGTTAAAAATACACTTAACTACAATCCAGCAATCCCACTCCTAGATATTTACTCGTGAAAAGAAAATTTATGTTTACACAAAAACCTGTATGTAAATGTTTACAGTTCCGGCCAAAAAAACTAGAAACAACTGAGAAGTTCCTCAACTGAGGAGTCGGTAAGCAAACTCTGGTTTACTCATCTACACAATTAGATTAAAAAGGACTGTTCTGGCCAGGCATGGTGGCTCATACCTGTAATCCCGGCACTTTTGTAGACCAAGGCAGGCGAATCATGAGGTCAGGAGATCAAGACCATCCTGGCCAACATGGTGAAACCCTATCTCTACTAAATATACAAAAATTAGCTGGGTGTGGTCAGTTGAACCCAGGAGGCAGAGTTTGCAGAGAGTTGAGATCACCACTGCACTCCAGCCTGGCGACAGAGCGAGAATCTGTCTCCAAAAAAAAAAAAAAAAAAAAAAAAGGACTGTTCTATGAATATATACAACAGGGAGGAATCTCAAATGTGTTATGCTAAATGAAAGATACCAGACTTAAAAGGCTATAAACTATATGACTCCATTTATATGCCATTCTTGAAATGGCCAAACTATAGAGAGAGAAAACCAATCAATAGTGACCAGAGGCTAGAGATAGGGAAGGGTTGTCTACAAAAGGATATGGAGGAATTTTCGGGGGTGATAGAGCTGTTCTATATACAGTAGTCCGCACTTATCTGTGGTTTTGCTTTCCTCACTGTTTCGGTTATCCAGTCAACTGAGGTCCAAAAATATTAACTGGAAAATTCCAGAAATAAGCAATTCATAAGTTTTAAACTGCATGCCATTCTGAGTAACACGATATAATCTCATGCCACTGGACTTGGTCCCGCCCTATTCTTGCCTGGGAATCATTCCTTTGTCTAGCATATCCACGTTATATATACCACATGCCCTTTAGTCACTGAGTAGCCCTCTCAATTATCAGACTGAAAAAAACCGTATATATAGAGTTTAGTACTATCTGCTGTTTCAGGCATCCACAAAGGTTCTTGGAATGTATCCCCCACAGATAAGGGGATATTCCCACATTGACTGCCACGGTGGTTATATGTCTATACATGTTTGTCAAAACTCACAGAACTGTATACTAAAAACAATAAAATTTACTATATGTAACATATACCTAATTTTAAAAACCAAAGAAAAAGGATAAGGGATCCTGGCTACAAAGAGATTGAAAAATTACACAAGAGCTAGTCACATCATGACAGGGTCCTGTTAAGAAGCTCTACATTTTATCCTTGAAGCAACAGATATCCCAAATGATCTCAAAAAAGGAGTGGGGACAATTCAGTTCTTTATTAGAACACTGACAAGTTATAGACTAGGATAAGAGCAAAACAGGAAACAACTGCAGACCCATCAACCAACTACCTCAGAGTAATTCAGCAGATAAATAATTGAGATCTGACTAAGGGAGAGGCAGTAGAGATGAACAGAAAAGTTAAAAGCAGGAAATTCTCAAGTTTCTAGCACTAGGGAAATCACCAACCAAACGGTTTTCAGAAAAAAATTTTAAACAAGCTAAATTTAAACCCCTATGGGACAGTCAAATGCAAACATTTGGTTAGGTACATTGTCTGGAGCTCAAGGGAGTAAGCTAAGACACAGCATTAGATTTGAGAACCATAAGGGTACTTGCAACCAAATATAAGGTCAAGTTCATGTAAAGACAGAATAAGCAGAGCAAAAGGTAAAGAGAACCCTGGGAATCATCCTGAACAATACCAGCATTATGAAAATGATGATAAAACGAAGTATAAAAATAATCAGCTTACTGATTATACAGCTTATAAAATGAGAAATGGTGACAATCATGTGCCTATTTCAATATGGGGCCTCTCTCAACCACTCTATCCTTGGCATCTCTAATTTTTCTCTTTGGCTTGATTACCCTGGGAAAACTGAGGCAGTTACATAAAAAGCTGTCACTGAATTCCAAGTTTTTATTTTCTCTTGTTCATACTGTTGACATCGAGAAGATTCAGCCAATAAAGCGGTAATCTATTGAATTTGTTAATTAAACATAGGAGAACCACTAATGGGGGGGCTGATTTGAGGTCAACCTAACTGACTTCACAGGGCAACTTACCCACACAGCCCAATAACTTTGTCCTGGTAACTCAACTAATGATCCTATGGCTGCTATAAGAGAATTCTGATATGCAATAAAGTCATAAGGAAACACTATAGGATAGCTCCAATGATTCTAGGTAATTAGTGCTTAACCAGGGAGAGGCACCAAAATTCAGTGTGGAGCTTTCTCAAAATGCCCATCTTGCCCAAAGCCTTACTTCTGAAAATTCTAATTTAGGAACTTTTGAGGTAAGGCCCAAAAACTATTTTTAATAGTCTCATAAGTGATTCTGATATCCACACAAACCACACACCAATCCCAAGCTGAAAAGCAATGATATAAAATTTGGTTCCCAGTTTTTCCATGGAATTCTCATTTAAAAGTTTCTAAACCACATCCTAAACCCTGAGAATCTCCTCTAGTTGAGAGCATACAAATATACATTTCCCAGATGAAACCTAAAATTCTAAGGCCCAACATCTGTAAAATACCTGTGAATCACCAATTGACTATGATTACTAGTTTTGAGAGGATTTAACTTCTTAGCAGAATTCAGAAAAAAGCAGTGTAAGAAAAGTCATGGAAAATGAGTCATTGTCCCTCCATTCCTCAATTCCAATTCTCCATTTTAATAATAAACCTACCAGAATAGCTTAGTTAATATCACCAACTCAAGCTTTAACTTCAACTAGTATTTAACCATAACCAGATCCAATCTGTTATACTGGAATATTCAGGTTCCACTTTTCCAATTACCAAAATTTCCAGGATTCCAACTTTCCAATTACATCATAAAAATTATGAATCAAAACAAAAAAACCAGCAAATGATTTTTCTCACCAAAGTTTACACTTACCCATCTCTTCCCTTACTGACAATTTTTACTTCAAAATAATAAATCCCACAGGCTGCTGGTATTGGATGCGTGGCTCGAACTGATGCTGCATCTTTTGGGGTTTTGCCATGACCTGCATATGAAACAGGAAGGAAAAAAGAAATCACATGAGATATTCACTGAAATAGGAAAATGAAAATCTTAAACAATTCAGAAACATATAGGTTTTAGGAATGATATACAATTTCTGTTCCTATCGGTTCAAATACTCAATAAAACGTTTATCATCACCATTAACCCAATATGCAAAATAGCCCAAGTTAGCCACAGAACTCCTCACACTATTACTAGTTTTATTAAGATTCCAGAATCTGAATATGTAAATTGAACCTAGCAGCCCTTTACGCAAATTAAATAAAAGATGTGATAGAGTACGCTATATTTTTAAGAGAAAAAAGCTGTATTTGAGGAACATGAGAGAATGATCTTAATTTTATCAGGTCTAAATTTGCATTTAACTTACATAATTTCTGTATACTCTTGCCAAAGGCCTGCTCTTTAAACCAGAAGCATATCGTATATTTAAACCATATCGTATATTTCTAAGTGAAATCTTATACAATTATATTGAACTGGCAAAACAGCTTTCTTAAGACTTTACAATTTTGTTCTTTGATATAATCTTATTAATTAAAGCTGATTCACAAACTCTCTTGGGCCAATAACAGCCTATTGAGAAATACATCTTATTTCTAAATGCATTTTATTTTTTTCTTTTTAAAGAAAGGAAATAACACCATGCCACTGCTGACATTTTAGACAATATGTTAGATAATGGCTTTCAAACTTTTTAAACCAGCTATTCCTCAATTCTAATCCCTTACGGTTTCCTAAACTCACAGTCACTTCCTCTACCTCTCACCCAACATACAAATTACCTCGAAAGCTGGCATGTGGACAATATTAAGAGAAAATATGTCCATAAAACCATGGGAGAGTAAAGACAGAAGTTGAAGTAGCATGTCAGCAAGTACTCAAAGAGTATGAGTGAGACAAATCTCCATAATCCCCAAAAGGGCTGTATGAGAAACAATACTCTAAATCATTATTTGGGTGGTCTAGTTAAATATGCTCCACACAATACAAACTTTGCATTAATCTTTCAGTCATACTATAAAATTACCTTAATGGGTAGCAGAATTCTCCTCAAACATATCATGATTGTTTTAAAACTAAATACCTTCTTTTAAGTCAAAAATTGTTATCTTAAGATATACAATAATTATCACACATGAAGGAGATCATATCCTCTCCTACCATACACTTCACCAAATTTCTAACATATACCTTATTAAACAGTTTACACTTGCAATGCAAATTAGTACATGTTCACACACCTACTCCCCCCACAAAAAAAAGCAACGAACTCCACTCCTTCCATTGCCATGAAAACTTGGGTTATGGGCAGAAGTTCTTTTAGCCTGGTGACCAGGAGTCAACAAGCTTGGTTAGGAAGACAAAAATGGAAGCAATATTTACATGCCTCAAAACTACTTTAACAAATGCAGGTACACTGAGCTACGCAGCAGAAAACAAACAACAGCACAAATCTCCGTACTAGTTATTTTTTAATAAATATTTAATTACGGTGGCAGTAAAACATCTTTTTCGGTCAAAGTATGCTCAAATAATTAAGTTACCTAAGAAATGGTCATCAAAACTAAATACATATTTAAAAATTAAATAGCAACAAATAAATCTACAGAAAACTATCTAGAGAGAATCTAACTGGAATCCTAAATTCACTAATTTTTTTTTAAGGTGAGTGACCCAAACTTTTAGGGGTAAGGTAATCCCAAAGTATTCTTAATAACAAATAATAGTTACATATATTTAATACTTTGTGAAAGGCACTGTTCTAAAAGCATTGTTTATTAACTCATTTAATATCCAAAACAACCCCATGAGGTAGGTACTATTTATTATCATTTCATAGTTGAGGAATCAGGAAACTTGCCCAAGGTCATACAGCTGAATGAGAATTTCAAACGAGGATTTGTGCTGGGATTTAAACTCAAGAAACCTGATCCAGTGTGAGCTCCGAACTCCCATGAATGATTTAGTTCCAATGAACATTTGGGGATCACTTCACATATCCCCATGTCCTATTCTCCCTACTTCTACGGGAAAAGAGAAAGAAGCTAATATTTGAAAGTCACAGTCCCTCAAAGTGTTAGGTGCTTTTGTGTAAATTTTTCTCATTCAACATTTATGAAACAGGTATTATTTAAACTCACTTTTTGAAATAAATTGTAATCGGTCGTGGGCCTACAGAAAAAGAATAAAATTTTTACATATTATATACCTTGCCCCAAATTGGTAGAATCATATATTAAATCCATGCTTGAATTAAAATCCCATATATTTTTCATTATGCAAAAATTACTTATAGTACTTTATAAGTACCAATTATAAATCTTCAAGAATCCAGTACAGTTATTATGATTCAGTAATTGCAGATAAATTCTGTAAATGTTAAAATTAAAAAGATTTGTTTCATGCTTAAATTAGAATTTAAATTTGATGTAAAAGGCACAAGGAAAAGTTTAAATGTAAGATTAAAAGGTTTTATACTATTTCTTAAATGAAACCAGTCGAGTATCCCTTATCTGAAATACTTAGGACCAGAAGTGTTTTAGATAATTTTCGGATTTTACAATATTTGCATATACTTACCAGTTGAGCATCCTAAATCCAAAAATCCAAAATCTAAAATGTTTCAATGAGCATTTCTCCTATGAGCCGAGAGTGGTGGCTCACGCCTGTAATTCCAGCACTTTGGGAGGCTGAGGTGGGTGGATCACTTGAGGTCAGGAGTTGCAGACCAGCTTGGCCAACACAGTGAAACCCCATCTCTACTAAAAATACAAAAATCAGCCTGCTTGATGGTGCACGCCTGTAATCTCAGCTACTCAAGAGGCTGAGGCACAAGAATCGCTTAAATTTGGGAGGCAGAAGTTGCAGTGATCCAACAGCACCACAGCACTCCAGCTTGGGCAACAGAGTAAGACTGTCTCAAGAATAAAAAAATCAAGTTTTGAATTCTGAAAGCATTCTGATTTTCAGATTTGGAATGCTCCAATTGTAATATCAGCAGCAAAGAGTCTATTTCTAACAATGCTCATCGCCTCAAAGTTTATTATTACTTTAAATTCTGTGGTAACCATAAAACAGCCTCATACTGCCAAAGTTTCAACTTTTAAAACTACAAAGTCCTCAATATTAAGTTTTTCTATGTGGCTTCAGAAGAAAATATATGTATTACTTCCTAACTCTAAGGCTAGCAAGTTTAGCTCTTTTTTTTTTTTTCTCTTGAGATGGAGTCTTACTCTTTTGCCAGGCTGGAGTACAGTAGCACGATTTCGGCTCACTGCAACCTCCATCTCATAGATTCACGCGATTCCCCTGCCTCAGCCTCCTGAGTAGCTGGGACTACAGGTGTGCGCCACCACACCCAGCTAATTTTTTGTATTTTAGTACAGACCGGGTTTCACCATGGCCAGGACGGTCTCGATCTCCTGACCTCATGATCCACTCACCTCGGCCTCCCAAAGTACTGGGATTACAGGCGTGAGCCACTGTGCCTGGCCAACTCTTTTTATTCAAACAATGTGATGGAAAGAGTTTGAATAAGCTCTTCTACCCCATTCCCACTCCCATCCACTCTCCAACATGCAGCCAGCCAGTGCCTTTCTTGATCAGCCTTCCTTATACCACCAGCCCTCAATACAACTAAAATTCCTTCTAAAGCCTTCCCTTCAGCCTAGGAAAAAGATACACTTCCTGAACACCTTATCTGACCTTGCTTTCCACCTGCACTTTCCACCTCCTTTCTGCTCCAGCCACATCAGCACTATTTCGGTTCTTCCCACTGATCAGGCCAGAGTCTGCTCACATGCTCATTCCCTCCACCCATCCTTCTTAGCTTGAGTAAGGCCTACTCACACTCTAAATCTTAGTTCAAGCTTTACTTCCTCAAATACTCTTTGTCTAATCTCTCCAACTTGGTCAAAACTCCTTTTTACCAGCCCTCATAGCAACATGTATCTCTCCTGTGCATTAACACACTTAGCACTCACGTGTAATTATTTTTTCCCTACATTTTAATTCCCGAACCTCTTTATTCCCACTAACTTTCACTCTAACTTCAATCATTCCTTCTTGAAGAAGCAAGAGCCAAAACCCAGAGTCTAAGGCGGCAACGGATCAGCCACCTACAATACTGGGCACAGTGAAAATTTAACTGGCCTTTTATTTTATTAGGACTGTAATTTTTGTAGTGTTCTGGTTAATGCTTACAAAGTTCCCAAAGTTTTAAGTCGTTGCTCTAGCTTTATATTTCCCATAAGTCCTGTTATTTAGCACAGTGATTTTGCAGTACACATGAGGTTTTCCAGCCATGCACTCATGACATTATTGCAGAAACACCGTTATCTTCCTCCAGAACACACCATCCTGTTCTCTTCCTTTTCTACAGCCTTCACATCTGTAGTTCCTCTTCAACATCACAGGAACTCTAATTCCCCAAACTCTTTGTGTTTTTTTCTCCCTTTTTCCTCTTCCAGGATAGGCTACATGGTAATCACTTAAAACTTCAAATATACTTGATCTCCCTCATATGCCATCCTTCTATCATATCCAACCAGCAAAACCACACTCTCAATATTATAATCTACCTTCCCTACCCCAACATTGGACAGTTAACTTCCACTGAATTCAGTCTAAAATCTTACAAACAGCAACTGCTATGAGCTAATGATGTCAACTGAGCACTCTCAATGATACCAACGATATTTTTAGAAATGTTCAATCAGCTTGTTCCCTATTCCTCTCAATGGCTAGTCCACATTTTCATCATTTAATTTAAACCTTACGCCCTCTACTCAAATTCATTAGCAAAATGCAAGTACCTTGTCTCTTATCAAGAAAATGGGAGGCCAGTTGGGCACAGTGGCTCACACCTGTGAGCTCACACACAGTGGCTCACACCTGTAATCCCAGCACTTTGGAAGGGGGGGACGGGAGGAGCGCCTGAGGTCAAGACTTCAAGACCAGCCTGGCCAACATGGTGAAATTCCTTTTTATTCACACAATCTGATGGAAAGAGTTTGAATAAACTCTTCTAACATACTTACCAGTTGTAATTTTACTCCACTGAAAATACAAAAATTAGCCGGGCATGGTATGGTGGTGGGCACCTGTATTTCCAGCTACTTGGGAGCCTGAGGCAGGAGAGTGGTTTGAACCAGCCAAGTGCCATGGTTCACGCCTGTAATCCTGGCACTTTGGGAGGCCTAGACAGGCAGATCACGAGGTCAAGAGATCGAGACCATCCCGGCCAACATGGTGAAACCCCATGTCTACTAAAAATACAAAAATTGGCCAGGCATGGTGATGTACACCTATAATCTCACAGCTACTCAGGAGGCTGAGGCAGGAGAATCACTTGAACCCAGGAGGCGGAGACTGCAGTGAGCTGAGATCACACCACTGCACTCCAGCCTGGCAACAGAGTGAGACTCCGTCTCAAAAAAAAAAAAAAAGGCTTGAACCCTGGAGGCAGAGGTTGCAGTGAGCCCAGACTACAGCAGTGCATGCCAGACTGGGTAACAAAAGCAAGACTACGTCTTAAAAAAAAAAAAAGAAAAAAAATGGGAGGACATTAGCTATGATCCTACTCAATTCTCTACTCTCTTATTACACTCTGGTCTGTGTCCATAGCAGTCTTCACTTCTTCTACTATTATCAAAGGAACAGTCTATCCTCTCCTCTCCAAAACCAACCATTCTGTGCTCTGGAACCAGTTTCTTTCCTCGAAGTCTCTGTGTCAGCCTCTCAAACTTGTATTTCATTCTCTTCCTCTCTTCTCTCTCCCTCCCCTCAATCTGCAAAGGGACAGTTTCCCCAAAATGTACAGATTGTTCACAAAATTCTACAACTCTGTGCTATACATATATCACTGTCAATAATGTACTAGAGTTAGTGGTGAGTATATATTTTTCTAACTTAAAAATAATAACAAGGCTGGGTGTGGTGGCTCACACCTGTAATCCCAGCACTTTGGGATGATCACTTGAGGTCAGGAGTTAAAGACCAGCCTGGCCAACATGGCGAAACCCCGTCTCTACTAAAAATACAAAAATTAGCCAGGTGTGCTGGCAGGCACCTGTCACCCCAGCTACTTGGGAGGCTGAGGCAGGACAATCACTTGAACCTGGGAGGCGGAGGTTGCAGTGAGCTGAGACCAAGCCACTGCACTCCAGCCTGGATAACAGAGCGAGACTCTGTCTCAAGGAAAAAAAAAAAAGGTAATAACCAGGTATACTTAGTCAATTTTATTTGTTAAAATGTTAAATTTTATATACATTTACTGGAACACAATACCTTGTAATATAGTATTCTTATCTAATTTATGTCACATCGGTTTACCTACAAAGCCAAGTTAAAACAATACTGAGTTAAAAATGGTGCAATGGTCTCTAACACAATACTTTCCAAAGGAATTTTTAAGGATAATTTTGATTATGTGGGATTTTCATCTTCTATGCTGACATCAGAAGCTAAACTCCAGCTAAAACATAACTCCACTATCAGTCATTAAAAATTACAGGGGAAAAACCCTACCTTAACCTCCATCCTCTTCTAGGTACTGCCTAACCTCTTCCTTCATCTATTATTTCTCAAGGGTAATCTCTTTTCACCAGCCTCTCTACTTGGTTCTTTCATTTACTCTTTCAACCCACTGAAATCTGGTTTTTGCTCCATCATGCGATTAAAACTGCTCTCCCTAAAGTTACAATGATCTGATTTCCAAACGCAGTGGAAAACTTATCTATGCCTACCTTACTAAACCTATACGTTGCATTAGACACTAAATATCACTTCCTCATTTCTGCTGGGGTATGGGGGGGGTGGTGAGACAGTGTCTCATTCTGTTGTCCAGGCTGGAATCCAGTGGCATGATCACAGCTCACTGCAGCCTCGACTTCCTGGGTTCAAGCAGTCCTCCCACCTCAGCTTCCCAAAGTGCTGGGATTACACATGTGAGCCACTGCAGCCGGCCCACTTCCTCATTTCTGATCCTCCCCTGTTCAGCTTCTGTGATACCAATTTCCTAAGATGTCCAGGGACCTCTCAATCATTTCTTTTGGGCTCCCTCCAATCTTTCAGAGTCCCATCTTTGGCCCACTGCTTTTTCTCACTCTATTACATATTCTCCCTCTCTCTCTAGTTTCAACTACCTCCTACAAGTGACTCCTAAATTAGTCATGACCTAGACCTCTCTCCCAAGCTTCAGGTCAGTTATGGTTAACTGCCAACCCTTCCTAGGAAAAACTGCCTCACACATTGTCCCTACTGAAAGAAGTGAGACCCAAACTACCCTCGTACCAGGAGGATATTTTGTACTTTATAACTACCACCACTCCTACAACTGATTCAACACAGGTTAGCACCTGACTTGAAGGCCACCAATTCACAACATAGTCTATAACGAAAAGCTCTGCCCAAGCAAGAATGATCGCAATTAGCCATGCCAATCTGGTAAGTCCCTCAGGAATCTGACATAGGAAGGAAAGGATAAGCCAGTCAGTAGGGGAAAAGTTGTAAGAAAACAACCTGAAACTAGCGATTACAGCTGAGTCATTTTAACAGTAGTAGAATAAAGTTAAGTTATGAAATCCAACTGTTAAGACCATTTAGAGCTCCCTTAACTCCAGAAGACCTGTTCCTGTTCTTTCTGTAAGGCTTGTCTTTTTGGCTTCTTCTGGTTTCCATGAAGTCAGATCACAGGGCTGAGATTCCCATTTTTACTTATCTCTGTACTTTCACTGTACTTATACTGTAGTACAGTCTTCTTCACAATCATTATTTTTATTCATGGTTAACTGCAAGAGCCTAAAAGCTAAAAACCCAAACATCATGCTTTACAGAGGTGGAAACACAAACATCTTCCTTGATTTTTCTCTCCATCATTTCTCATATCCTCTCAGTATGACTTTTAAATATCTTACAAATATGTCTTCCCTTCTCTGCCCCTACCACTGACCCAGCTGAGTCCTTATTTCTAACGTGGTCTACTGCAACAGTCTTCTAAATGAGTTTGCTATTTCCACTCTTGTAACTTCTTGAATCTATCTTCCAATCAGCTGCACAATCTGACAAAAATGAAAATATGAGCCAGTCACTTCCTATTTAAAATCCTTTAATGATTCTCCATCTCCTACAGAATAAGATCTAAACTCAACAAAATATTCCAGAGGGCTCCTAACTGGGCCAGGTACAGCGGCTCCTGCCTGTAATCCTAGCACTTTGGAAGGCTAAGGCAGGCAGATGGCTTGAGCTCAGGAATTCAAGACCAGCCTGGGCAACATGGCAAAACCCCCATCTCTACAAAAAA
>NW_016107336.1:779967-788249 GCF_001604975.1 Cebus imitator
TTTAAGATAGGGTCTAACCCAGGCCATGATGGCTCACTGAGGCCTCAACCTCTTGGGCTCAACCAATCCTCCTCCTTCAGCCTCCTAAGTAGCTGGGATTTCAGGCAAGTGCCACTTAGCCCAGCTAATTCTGGGGAGTAGAGATGGGGTCCCACTATGTTGCCCAGGCTGGCCTACAACTCCTGGGCTCAAGTAATCTTTCTATCTTGGCCTCCCGAAGTGCTGGGATTACAGGCCTAAGCCACCACACCCGCCAAAATTCACTATTTCATTGCTTCCTATAATTCCCAACTTTAATTTATCTTGCATTTCTCCTAAACTGTCCTAAATCAGTAAAATCAAGGTGTCTGGATTTTTCTGAAGTACTGTGTTCCAGTTATCTTCTTCCCCCAGAGTAAGTATTTTTAATCTCAACTATTCTTTAAAAGTTCTAAATGTGATCACAGGATTTTATCTACTTGAGATAATTAAGTCTCATATGAACTAAAAGAGGCAATACTATGGTATTGTGAAAAAAACACTAAATCTAGAGTCAGTGAAAATTTTCAATCCTGACTTACTTACGACTGGAAAGATCTAACCTCCAGGTGCTACCACTCTCTAAAATCTAAAATGAAAATTCCAGGATCTTATCCAGATCCACTGTGTGTATATATATCAAAACACTCTATAAAGTATCCAAGTAGTGGTAATAACTAGAAAAATATAAAAATGCAATCTGTTGTTGAAACATTTGGACTAAATTTATTGTCATATTCATTAAAATTCTTTAAAGTAGAATAAAGTTATCATTATAACTAAGACTAAACTTGCCATATTTGTACGTATTCAATACTGACAACAATTTCAAAAATAAGAGGGGCTACCCTGAGTTTTTCAATAGTTGTGTGACTGCTAAGCAAAATGCCTTTCAAAAAACTTAACATATACTATACATACCCTGTTGTTACTCCTCTGAAATCTAATCAACCCTATCTGCATGTCTAGTATTATCATTATTTTTTTTTTTGAGACAGACTCTCACTCTGTTGCCCAGGCTGGAGTGCAGTAGCATCGTGTCAGCCCACTGCAACCTTCGTCTCCTGGGTTCAAGCAATTCTCCTGCCTCAGCCTCCCAAGTAGCTGGGATTATAGACGCCCACCACCATGCCCAGCTAATTTTTCTATTTTTAGTAGAGACAGAGTTTCACTCTGTTGGCCAGGCTGGTCTCCAACTCCTGACCTCAGGTGATCCGCTCCCTTTGGCCTCCCAAAGTGTTGGGATTACAGGTGTGAGCCACTGCACCCGACATAGAACATCTTAAAAACAGAATACAGGCCAGACAGAGTGGCTCGGGCTTATAATTCCAGTACTTTGGGAAGCCAACGCAGGAGGATCACTTGAGCCTAGCAGTTTAACACCCAATCTGGGCAACACAGTGAGACCCCATCTCCAAGAAAAAAATTAAAACTTAGCCCGGCATAGTGGCAAGAGCCTGTGGTCCCAGCTATTTGGGTGATCAAGGCAGGAGGATCCCTTAAGCCTGGAAGGTCAAGGCTGCAGTGAGCCATTATTGCACCACCACACTCCATGAAAGCTAGAGAGCTGAAACCCTGTCACAGGAGAAAAAACAAACAAACCCCCACCCCAGAACAACAGAAAACCAGAATACCTTCAGAGCAAAAGAAGGTAAAATACTTCTATTTCAAAGATAAGGAAAATCCTTGTCATTCTGGAAAATAATTATAATCACTTTTTTGAAATTCTGTAATACATGAACATATGAATGGTTTTTAATGTTAAAAGTATCTCATAATACTTAGGTAAAATCAATGCAGTACAATGTTAGGTTAAATAAAAATTCACTCTTCTTAGCCAGGCATGGTGGCTCACGCCTGAAATCCTGCACTTTGGGAGGCTAAGGTGGAAAAATCAGTAGGTCAGGAAATCGAGACCATCCTGGCTAACATGGTGAAACCTTGTCTCTACTAAAACTACAAAAAATTAGTTGGGCGTGGTGACACGCACCTGTAGTCCCAGCTACTTGGAAGGCTGAGGCAGGAGAATCAGGAGAATCACTTCAATCCAGGAGGTGGAGGCTGCAGTGAGCCGAGATGGCACACTGCACTCCAGCCTGGGCAACAGAGCAAGACTCCGTCTCAAAAANAAAAAAAAAAAATCACTTTTCTTTCTTCATCAGCTGGGAAGCATCACTAGTAAATGAAAAATCAAAGATGATATGTTTTGCCTTTTTATTTTCTTTGTAGCATACTGCTGAAACAAATTGATGAAACGGATCTCTGACAACCAAAACCACCACAAAGACCTGATCAAGACAGTCTCAAAAAAAAAAAAAAAAAAATCACTCTTCTTATTCTGTGACTTTAAAGTGTTATTATCCACTTTGGTACTTGTGATACTGATGATACCATGATACTTCTTTGCTCCTTCCTTTGCTACTGCTACTGGGATAGAGTTGTCCACTTCATTTGGTGCAGTCCTCTCAGAAGACACACAGAAAATCAACAAAAATAACAGAAAACTTTCACTCGCACGCGCACACACACACGAGTCTACAGTAACAAGACAAGAGGAAGAGGCAGAAGAAGGGGAGAAAAGACTGTTTCTGACAAGGGGTAAGGGAAAGACAAAGGGAAGATAGAAAAGAAAGAAAGAAAAAAGGATAACAAACAACGAAATCTGTTCTTCCATAAATAACGATTTATGTTTATAAAAGAGTTATGTTTCCAGAAAGTGAATCTTAGTATTACACAAGAGAAAGTAATAAAGAGGCCAAGAAGAAAAACAATTGAGACAGCAGTGTCAGAAATATTCTAAACTCCAACTAATTTCACATAAACATGTATTTTTCTCTGACCTAAATCATCAACTTTATATAAAAGAGTAAAATTAATCAAGACACCTTACAGTACTAAATAAATAGTAATCACAAATCTTAGACATCACAGAAATTCAAAGCTGGAAATTTCCTTACAAATCATCTAGCTCAGCTTACACATCACTCAGAGGAAGAAACTGAGGCCCAGTCTTGTAAAATACATACAACGACAAACGACTGCAGAACTCAGGAAATCTAGGATTCTTTGTTCAGTGGTCTTTCATCTATACTGGCTCTGATTTTATGAGCAAATTATTTACTGTCAACCATAAATTTAAAATGATAAAATTCTGTCACATCTAACAATAGCTTTCTGGCCAGAAGTCAACACTTCATAATATAGCACCATTCACACAAATTAAAACACAAAAGTAGAAATACTTCACAAGGAAACTAACAAAATGTCCTAACTCAAGAAAAAACAAAGATTGTATAATTGTAAATATAATGTTCAGACATTTAGATTAAGAAAGATAACACTTAAAAGTACTTCTTTGGATCCATGGCAAGAATAAAAAGAATGTTCAACAAGGTCTATTTTTGTGCGTGATTCTTTACAGCCAAATCATTTGGTACATTTCTATTGCCATTCGTCTTTCTGATAAATAGTAACTTACTTACCAAGGTGCTTCTCAAATTTCAGTCCTGTATAAGAATTTAACCACCAGGCTATTTATCCCTCCACGTAATTGTCGTTAAGATCTGAGTAGGCCCCTTTGTAGCCAATCAAAGTGAAGATGCCTTGAATTAAAAGCTCCTGCTTTAGGTTTGAGGCCTAAGACCCTAAATGTGTTTACAGACAGACTGATAACGTTAGATTGGTAATTTTTTCCTTCCATATAAGTAAACTTGACGCATGCTATTAAATTGGGCCACATTTCAATAGTTCCCTTAGCAATTCATAATTTTACATACGACTGATTTGCTTAGCTTTGTTTTAACCTAGGAGAGGTAGGTGAGGGAGGGAGGGGTCAAGCGCAAGCCTAAGGTGGTTGTTTTTAGCTGCAGGTGTAAAACATAAGCCAATTTTTTTTTAAATACTAAACTGCCTTTTGGCTGGGTGTGGTGGCCTGTGATTCCAGCAATCTGGGAGGCCGAAGTGGCGGATCACCTGAGGTCGAGAGTTCTAGACCAGCCTGATCAACATGGAGAAATCCCGTCTCTACTAAAAATACAAAGTTAGCCGGCCGTGGTGGCACATGCCTGTAATCTCAGCTACTTGGGAGGCTGAGGCAGGAGAATCGCTTGAACGCGGGAGGCGGAGGTTGTGGGGAGCCGAGATAGCTCCCACTGCACTCCGGCCTGGGCAACAAGAGCGGAAACTCCGTCTCAAAAAAAAAAATTAAGCTGTATTCTGTTCCATCCCTGTTTTCAACAAGACTTCATATAATATCAACACGTAAGGACCTGTATAGAGCATTTCCAATCGGGAGGGGTAGGTTTCTGCTCCCCTAAGAAAACGGGTGCTCCTGGGGTTCTCTTTTCTTACCCTCCCGATGCTTCTACTAAGATATACTGAGGGCAAACTTGGGCTCCTTGTCCTTTTGTCCCCCTAGACAATCTCTGGCCTAATTTTGATCACTCCTCCCCCTGTGCATCCCTGCTCTCTCTTAATTAGAAATCATACCTCAGGATCGTGCCTCTCCCCATGTAAGAGGAGAACGCCTGACCCACCACCTGGAGAACAATGTAACCCAACTCCGGGTCCGTGGATTCCTCCACCCAGGCCCCAAGATTTATCTCCCAGGGAAATCAGAAAGCGAGTTCTGTCCTGTCATACCGGACTCCCTCAAGGTGTCCTGCTCCTGGCCTAGGGTTACCAGCTCCTTTCCACCCGGAGCATTCTACTCACCTTCTTCTTCCAAGAATCTCGCCCCTCGCCCTCAGACCCTTCATCGCGACCCCGCGCCCACCCGAGGTGGCACAACCGGCGGCGAGTGGCCTCCCAGGGCAGAGCCCGCGAGGGCGGGGGTCGGGGGCGGGTCGAGAGCGGCGCAGCGGCGGCCGGCCACGTCGGGTCAGTGCCCCACTCCCACCGCAGGACACACGCCCAGTACCTTTGTAGTGCACCCGCAGGTTGTTCTGAGAGAGGCCGATGTAGCTGAACTTGTCCTTCGGGCTCCAGGAGCGAGGCAGCGGCGTCTCCTGCTCGTCCACAGCCGGGTAGAGGCGCTTCAGCCGCCGCTGCAGCTCCTTCTCCTGCTCGTTCAGGGCCGAGTCCCCGTGCGGGAAGGGGGCCGCTGCGCTGCTGCCCGCCACCAGGGCTGGGGCCGGGGTGCCTCCAGCCGGGCCGGGGCCGGCGGCGAGGCCAGGGGGCCCGCTGGCGGGGGCGGCCGCTGAAGCAGGAGGCGGCGGGGGCGGCGGCGGCGGCGGTGGGGCCGCGGTGGCCGGGGGCGGCGGCGGCGGAGGGTGGAGGAGCAGGGCGGCCGCCGCGGCCCCTAAGCCGTCGCCGCCCGCGCCGCCGCCAGGCGAGCCGGCCGGAGAGGAGCCGGCGCTGACGGCCGGGGGCGCGGGCAACACGACTCCGGAGACTGGGGCCAAGGCCGCCGGCGGTGGCGGCGGCAGCTGCTGCTGTTGTTGCTGCTGCTGCGGCGGTGGCGGCGGCGGCGGCTGCCCGGACATCCCGGCCGCGACTCAGCCTGCAGCCACCTCCACCTCTTCTCTCCTTCCTCCTCTGCTTCCCGGGGGCGCTGTCGCTGCGGCCGCCGGCACCAGGCGCCCAGTCCGCCCGCCCCGGAAGCAGGCGGCGGGCCGCGCGCCCAGGGAGAGCTCGGCGGTTGAGGGGCTCGGAGACGCGGGAGTGGGCGGCGGGCCCGGGAGGCCCCGAGAGAACGTTGGCCGGAACGCGGGCGCGTGGCCGGGGGACCAGGCGCCGAGGGCGGGGGCGACGCGGGAGCGCGGGAGGGGAAGGCGCGCAGGCGGCCGCCGCGGCCGCTGCTCTCGCGGCTGTTTCCCGGCGGGCGGGCCGGGCCGGCGCGAGACGCTGCGCGCGGGCGGTGCTAGGCGAGGGGGCGGGACGGAGGCGCGAGAGTGGCGCGAGGGGCGGGCCGCGGGGGGTCCCGGCTGCGCGCCGCGAGGCGCCCTCCAGGGCCCACCAGTCGCTAGTTGGCAGGGTCGCGGGGCTCCTGGCGCGGCAGGTCCCTTCGGAGGTGTCCGCCTCCTCCCCCTCGGCGGCCGCCGTCGCCGCTCTCGCCAGCGAATCCCCTCCCATTTGACTTCTTTTTGTTGTTGTCGCCCCACCTCCCCACCATAGGGCTCCTCTGAGCTGAGGCGCCGCTTCTCGCCCAGGCGAGAGTAATCGAGCCCCGCTGGGGCCGCCGCGGGCCGGGGTCCCGGGGCGTTCTGGGACCCGTTGGCCCGGGGCGAGCGGAGCGGCTCAGGCTCCCCGCGCTGTGCTGCGAGCTCTCGCCCCAGTCCCATTCCTGTTTGCCGCCTCCCTCCAAAGAGGAACGCGTTGCCTTTGGTACTTTACAGTGTTTGATTTCGTAATATTGACCATATGGACAGTGGAAACTACTTCTGAAGGCGTTCTCCCACTTTAAATAGTGACTGTTTCATTTATTAATTTTACGAGGACTCACAGTGAACTTAACAGTGGAAGAAGGTGTCATTAATAAAGACCGGCATATCTTCAATGAGCAGGAGCAGGCACTGTGTGAATACAAAATTACAGTGTGTGTTTAGGGGCTTCTAGAGACCAGAACATTTTATAGACTCGTTAATTTTCATAACAGGATTCTTAGGTAACAAAATTATGCCCATTTTTAAAATAAGGAAATATTTAGTGAGGTCAGCAGAGTCAAAAATAGGACTTCCTACTTTGCAATTCCCAATAGAGTGCATCGTCGACGAATTTGGCACAGTTTGCCAAGAGTTGCTCTCTGACCCATCATAACGTTACTACTTTGTTTTCACCACTTCCCTTTGTTTAGCTTATCCCTTCCCTAGCTGGCAAAATCGGACTTTGCATGTGTAAATTATATGATGTAAATTCTGATATTTTGTTTGCTTCCAGGGATGTGATGGTAATTATTTGGTCAAATAAATGTTTTGCCGAAGAGAAAACTATTTATTTTGTTTTGAAGAAGGTAGGCAAAAGGTGATTTAATTTAAGGCCAACATTATCTGGCCAAACAACAGAGACATTTAGCTGAATTTCTACCTCAATTACCCAGACAACGAGATATTCTGTTATACTTTGTTGTTGTTTGAGACAGAGTCTTGCTCTGTCACCCAGGCTGGAGTGCAGTGGTGCAGTCTCGGCTCACTACAACCTTTGCCACCCAGGTTCAAGCGATTCTCCTGCCTCAGCCTCCCAAGTAGCTGGGACTACAGGTGTGTGCTCACACCCAGCTAATTTTTGTACTTTTAGTGGAGACGGGGTTTCGCCATGTTGGCCAGGCTGGTATTGAACTCCTGACCTCAGCCACCTCAGCCTCCCAAAGTGCTGGGATTACAGGCGTGAGCCACCATGCCCAGCCTCTGTTGTACTTTTAATAGAAATACCCGTTAACTTTAACCTATTGTTTGATAACTTTTTTTAAGCCACTGCACTTTAAATCACATGATGTCACTGTATTTACAGTGTTCTAACACTTTCATTTACATTACAGTGACAATTAGTTCAATGTAAGCCAAGCTGTATTTAAATGTACGATAGCCATGGTAGAATAAATGGGCTCCAGGCCTCATTAAACTTTCTTGAAACACTTATCAAGGTTTTACTTATGAAGATGTACTGTTTTTCTGTCAGCACACTTAGGAACTATCTAGAACTTTCCATATCTTAGGAACAGCTAAAGGAATAGAATTGTCTTAACATTTTGTTGGAAGCATTTTATAAGGGAGACTGGTGGTTCTCCATCAAATTCATGATTTCAGTTGTGGGGGAGGATGCTGTGAAATGGGTACTTTCTCATACAGAAGGAGGTAGAGAACATTGATAATGTCCTTTTGGAAATCTACATACTTGGTTATATTTCTAAGGAGACATAAAGCAGTTCAAGCCTACTGACTTATCTATCAAAAAAAAAAGCCAACACAATATAAATATGAAAATACTTTAGGCCTAAAAATGTTCAACAAGAAGTATTAATGGTAGATTAAATATGGAAGCAAGTTGCCGGGTATGGTGGCTCATGCCTGTAATCCCAGTAGTTTGGGAGGCCAAGGTAAGCAAATCACCTGAGGTCAGGAGTTCGAGACCAGCCTGACCAACATGGAGAAATCCCATCTCTACTAAAAATACAAAAATTAGCCGGGCATGGTGACAGGTGCCTATAATCCCAGCTACTTGGAAGGCTGAGGCAGGAGAATCGCTTGAAACTGGGAGGCAGAGGTTACAGTGAACCCAGATCACATCATTGCACTTCAGCCTGGGGGACAGAGCCAGCCTAGGTGACA
>NW_016107336.1:788294-802883 GCF_001604975.1 Cebus imitator
AAAAAAAAACATGAAAGCAAATCAAATGCCCAACACGAAGGGACTGGAAGAAATTATCACATTCCCCATTCAGTGGAGTTATGCTGCAGGAGCACACATAGCACATTAGTGCCAATTTTTTCTTTTTTTTTAAGGTAGCCCTTCTGGGCAATGGAAGTGTCAAAAGAGGCCAACCAATTAGAAGAAGACACTTCTTCCTTTTGACGTAGTCAATGGGTCTCAGTCCCAGTTTGAGACCCACTCTCTCCAGGCTTCTTGTACAAGCACAGCCTGAAACCTATTTTATGGCCTCTTAAAAGTATGTTATTGAAGATTTGGAAAAATGATTATGATGTGCTACATGAAAAGAAGCCATACGATAATTATAGCACTGCTAAAATCATTACCAAAAAGACATGGAGGAAAAATTGTAAAATGTTTCTATAATGGACAATTATAATGCATTATTAAAAGTAGTGTACTTTTATTATAATACATAATAGTAAATTTTATTATGAAAATAATAGAATTGTACATAGAGATGTAAATGGTAAAAATCCATTAGCCATGAACATATCCACACCTTTCTTGAACCTATGTTTTCAGTCTTTACCATGTATTACTCTAATATTACTCAGTGTCTGTATCTGCTGGGTTTCTCAGTATCGAACAATAGGAACCAATTCTGGCTCTCTCAAGCAAAAAAGGAACTTACTGGAAAGATGTTAGATGGTTCTCAGAATTGACTAGAAGGCTGGACAACAAGGCCTGAAAACAAAGACCAAAGGAGGCAGGCTGCATAAACAGACTGCCTGGACCCCAGCACCGGTCCCAGAAATCACTGCCAGCTGCCACTTTCACCACCTGGACTCGCATCTGTCTGACCACCAGCCTTAACACCACTCACTCAAGTTTCAAAGTCACCAAGCCTAGATTGCATGCCCATGTCAGAGTCCACCAGCAAGCAGAGATTCCCAGTTTATCCAATGGCCGGGTTACAGAGATGCTAAGTTATCAATAACTTCAGCTCAGCGTGGGCCTTGGGTGGTTACAGCCTCCAGAAGCGGTCTCTTCCAACAGTGAGCAGTCTTGTACATTCACAGAGTACCATACACATCTTATTTTCTGTGCATGGCATAAATGAAAATGTTTAGAACTCATTGCCCTAGTGGAAAAGAACCACTGGTGCCCACAGTAGAGGATTTTTCATGCTAGGAAAGAGTTTAAGATGCTGGCCAGCCTGTTTCAGTCAATGTCCATGACAATATCCTTCTGGATACTGGAAAATGTTATTGCAATGTGTGCCAAGATCTATAGTATGGTTTTAGGATCTGGATTACTTATCTATTGCTGCAGAATAAATAATCCCCACTTAGTGGCTTCAAATAACATGTATTATCACACATTTTCAGTGGGTCAGGAATTGGCACAACTTTACTGGGTCCTCTGCTTTAGGGTCTCTCATGGGCATTCAAGGTGTCAGTTGGGGCTGCAGTCATCTCCAGGCTTAATTGGGGAAGAATCCACTTTTGCACTCACTGATGCAGTTCTTTCAGGGCTACTGGACCAAGGGATTCAGTTTCTTGTTGGCTATTGGCCAGAAGTGACCCATGATGTCTTGCCACATGGGCCCCTTCAACATGGCAGCTTGTTTCATGAATGCATGCAAGCCAAGAAGGCAATCAAAACAAAAGTTACGGTCTTTTGTAACCTAACCACAGAAGTGACATCCATCACTTTTGCTATATGTTTGTTAGAAGTGAGTCATTAGGACCATCCCGTATTCAAGGGGAGGGGATTACACAAGGCCATGAACACCAGAAGGTGAGGCTCACTGAAGGCCATCTTTGGAAACTGACTCATACAGGGTCCTTATAGCTTCCAGTGACCCTAGGAAACTGCACTTGCCACATTCACATCAAATATGGATTCTAGACCAGGGATTGGCAAATTTTTCTGTAACGGGTTAGATAGTAAATATTATAGGCTCTGTGGCACATAGTCACCTGTCACGACTACTCAATTTTGCCATCGTAGCTGAAAGTAACTATAGATGATACATAAACAAATGGGCATGGCTGTGATCCAGTAAAATTTTATTTACAAAAATAGGCAGCTGCCTGGATTTGGTGTACAGGCTTCAGTTTGTGATCCCTGTTCTAGACTGTTTTATCAACGATCCTTATAAACCATTCTTAACACTAAAAAGCAAGGCCAAGTCACTAGCATTGAAATCCCAGGAGTCAACAAGTTGACTTTATTACCCATGATGTGTGCTGCACTCCAGTGTCCTGAGTGTTCTGATGCCACACATGAATGGAGTCGGGATATGTGTGCAGCTAGTGTGACAAATTGTGAAATAGACGGCAAATGGCTGCACAATGTTAGGAAACTACAGCGGTAAAGGGTCCAAATTTGGGAAAGTTCTCCATAAGCATATGTTATATATGGAACCCTGTGTCCTGTCTTCTCCGTTGGGCAGGGAGTAAGGAAAAAAGGAAAGAGGGATTACAAAGAAAAACAGAGCAGTATGGAATCTACTCCTTCAGTAACAGAGTCCAGTTGGAGGAGCATATGGTTTGGCTGTGTCCCCACCCAAATCTCATCTTGAATTATAGTTCCCATGATCCACATGTGTCATGGGAGGGACCCAGTGGGAGGTCATTGAATCATGGGGGCAGGTACCTCCATGCTGTTCTCATGATACTGAGTGAGATCTCACCAGATCTCATGGTTTTATAAAGGTCTTTCCCTGCCCTTTGCTATGCACTTTTCTTTGCTGCCACCATGTGAAGAAGGACGTGTTTGTTTCTTCTTCCACCATGATGGTAAGTTTCCTGAGGCCTCCTCAGCCATGCTGAACTGTGAGTCAAATAAACCTCTTTCCTTTATAAATTACTCAGTCTCAGATATGTCTTTATTAGCAGCATGAGAACGGACTAATACAGAGTGGCAAAATTAATACAGTTGTCCCCTCAGTATCTGTAGGGCATTGGTTCCAAGAACTATAGATAATGAAATCCACAGATGCTCAAGTCTCTTGACTTAGAATTTTCATGTAACTTACCCAGGTCCTCCCATATACTGAAATCACCTCTAAATTACTTATAATATTGAACACAGTGTGATCCTGTGTAGTTGTGATACTGTATTGTTTAGGGAATCATGGCAAGGACAAAAAGTCTGTTCTGGACAGATAGAACTATCATAGGCCTAACTACATCTTTGGTCTTTGGTTGAATCCAAGGATGCAAACCCTCAGACACAGGAGGGCCAACTGCACACATGAAGTGGAGAGCAGTTCTTTTCAGACATGAATGATGGGATTTGCCAAATAGGACCTGAGAGTCTGCATTTCTAACAAGCTTCTGGCACTCCTGATCCATGGATTAGCCCCTGAATAGCAAAGACTGGGAGAACCAGTCTTGCTCTGTCCCCCAGGCTGGAGTGGCAAGATCATAGCTCACTGCAGTCTCCAATGCCAAGGCTCAAGGGATCCTCCCACGTCCACCATTCAAGTAGCTAGGACTATAGGCACATGGTACAGTGCTTAGCCAATTTTTTTTTTAACTTGTAGAAACAGGGTCTCACAATGTTGCCCAGGCGGGTCTCGAACTCCTGGGCTCAAGGGAGCCTCCTGCCTTGGCCTCCCAAAGTGCTGGGATTACAGGCACGAGCCCCCACACCCAGCCTCAGTTGATGCTCTTTAGAAACAAGTGTTCCAGAGTCCATGGGCAGATAGGCAAAGATCTAGTGAGGGAGGACTCTGCATCAGAATTTGCATGCTGTCTCAAAGAGAACACAAGGAGGGTGCTGGCTGTTTTACCACAAATCAGGAGGCTGCATCCCTGGGATTCAGGGTGCAGGGTGAAATGGTCTGCAGGACCACATGGAATAACATAAATACACTATTACATATTCATGTGTGAATAAAAGTGGTTACAATTCAGTGTTCATGAAGTAAAATCTATGTGAAAAAACAAAAGTTAAATTTAGAGGAAACTGTTTTATCATCTGTTCTAGAAGAATTTGTACAAAAATTACATTTGGGCTGAAATAACCTATGTTAATGATTAGTTGACAAGTTAATAGGCTCTGAATCTCCTGATTTTCCTCCTAATTTTTCCTTCTGCTTGTTCTAGTCTACTGTAGCACTCCTTCAACTGCCAGAACTCACATCCTTCCATCCGTACTGATCTCTATGTCTCCTCATTCTTGTTTCCTTGAGACAGGGTCTCACTTTGTCACCCAGGCCGGAGTACAGTGCCACAATCATGGCTCACTGCAGCCTTGACCTCCCAGGCTCAAGTGATCCTCCCACTTCAGCCTTCCAAGTAACTGGACTACCGGCATGCGACACCACACCCGGCTGACTTTTTAAAAAATTTTTTGTAGAGACAGGGTCTCCCTATGTTGCCCAGGCTGCTCTCAACCTCCTAGCCTCGAGTGATCCTCCTCTCACAATCTCCCAAAGTGCTGAGATTACAGGCATGAGCCATCCACTTGACCCTCTTTCTTGTTTCTTGATGGCTGACATTAAAAGTGCATTCAAAATGCAGTAACGACAGGGCATGGTGACTCACACCTGTAATCCTGGTACTTTGAGAGCCTAAGGTGGGAGGATCGCTTGAGGCCAGGAGTTTGAGACCAGCCTAGGCAACATAGGGAGACCCCATCTCTACTATAAATAATAAATAAATACATAAAAAGTAAAAATAGAGTAACAATAGGGAGCAGATAGCAGGAATTCATTTCCTCCCTTGGTGCTATAGTGATCAAGTTCTTCATAGAATCATGGGATGGAAAGGCTACCCCAGAATGTCTCTGAAACCCAGGGAATGCCACCTGCAGGCCCAGGAAATACCTATGGGTGCAGTGGCTGGAATATCACACAGGCAGCCAAAAGCATAGTTTGGAGGGAGAAACAGGAAAAAAGGAAGATGAAAGACAAAAATAGAAAGCATAGAAAAAGTAAAAGAAAATGATTGTTCTTTAAGAAAATTATAAGTAGCTCCCCGAGGTGCCAGACATCACTGAGGGGAATAACTTGCCATCCCACTGTAGGTTAGCTTCCTGGTTCCCCAAGATGTGGGTTACATTCCATTCATCATCTATTGAGTGCCTATTATGTGCCTATTGTGTGTACACAGTGCTAGGAAGCATGGGGGAAAACATTTTTTAAAGGACATTAACATCTTTACCCTCAAGGAGTTTATAGTTTTGTAGGAAATTTACCTGCACAACCAGTTTTTCAAGGTAGAATATGAAAAGTACTGTAAGAGGGACAATAAGTGCCATAGGTTTTTTTCTTTTTTTGAGACAGAGTCTCGCTCTTGTCACCCAGGCTGGAGTACAATGGCACGATCTCAGTTCACTGTGACCTCTGCCTCCTGGGTTTGCGCGATTCTCCTACCTCAGCCTCTCGAGTACCTGGGTCTACAGGCACCCACCACACACCCAGCTAATTTTTGTATTTTTTCATAGAGATGGGGTTTCACCATGTTGGACAGGCTGGTCTTGAACTCCTGACCACGGGTGATCTGCCTGCCCTCCTTGGCCTCCCAAAGTGCTGGGATTACAGGCATGAGCCACTATGCCCAGCAAGGTTTTTTTTTTTCTAATATCCTAGGAAAAGTTATTGTCCAGTCTAACTCATTCTTACAAGTACAATGAATTAATTCTTCAATCTAAGTTTCTTTATGTCTAGGTTATATCGTGGAGATAATTGATACAAATATTTTCTTATCATCATGGTCCTCAAAGAAAGTACAAGGCCTAATTTGCCATCTAAATAAACATAAAAAGAAAGTAAAAAAAAAAAAAAATCTAAAAAAAATAAAATAAGGATCTGGAAAGAAAAAAATTATTTAAAAAGAAAAAAAGAAGAAAGGTGTTTAGTAAAGTAATTTATTTCCTAAGTCACTGTTTCTTTCATCATGGCCACATCACCTTATGTTTGGTAATTAATTTTTAAAAAACATTTTTGTTTGTTTTCCTTAAGTGCCTTCAAAGATATGTCAGGAAAACTATGCTCAGCAATACGTGAGATTTTCAAAAACTGCAATATTTCAAAGATGTCAAAACATCTGTATCTTAAAAAGCAGCATAAAGAATCAAATGGCTTTTTTAGTATTTTTCTGTCTCAAAGAAAAAAAGAGTTAAGACTGGGGATGTTCAATGTGAGTCTAAATGTACAAGTACTGCTCTGATCAGGTTCTTCAAATATATACACCCCTCTTTATCTTTCTGTGGTTGTGCGCACACATGTATATAAACACTGCGGTAGACCTGAAAGTGGCACCCTAAACAGCTATCCACCTCAAATCACCAGAACCTGTGGCTGTGACTTTATTTGGAAAAAGGGTCCTTGCAAATGTCATTAAGTTAAGGATCTTCAACAAGATCATCCTGGATTATCCTTGCAGGCCCTAAATCCAATGACAAGTGTCCTTATAAGAGAGAGGCAGAGGGAGATTTGAGACAGAAAAGACACACAGAGAAGGGAAGACTATGTGAAAATGGAGCAGACAGAGATGCTGCCACAAGTCAAGGAATGCCACCAGCCACCAGAACCTGGAAGAGGCAAAGAATGGCCCCTCCCCTGTGGGGTGGAGGGAGTGTAGCACTGTGACACCTTGATTGCAGACTTCTGGCCTCCAGTGCTGTGAGAGAATAAACTTCCATCGTTTTAAGTCACCAAATTTGTGGCCATTTGTTCCAGCAGCCCTAGGAAGCTAATCCACACATACACACATTTCAAACTTTTTAGGTTTTGGGAAAAATACTGCCCAAAGTTGTTAAGAAAATTAGGCATACTGTACATTGTAGAAGCCAGAGTGATAGAACAACCACAGTTCTCTCATCAAAAATCAAAGCACTTTTTATTTGAAAGTACTTTTTTGTAAGATACAGAGCTTGGTGGTTATATAAATTATATATGTCAATAAGGCAATCTAGGTTCATTGATTGTCGTCAAAATTTTATAGCTCTCTCTCTCTCTCTCTCTCTCTTGTCTCTCTCTCTCTCTCTCTCTCTCTGGGTTCTGGCCACATTTCAGTAAAGGAGGAGGTTATATAAGCACTCTGGTTTGATGGAAAAGTAATTTTCTGATTGAGGTATGAACTGAAATGGCTCTTCCACGGGGCAGAGGCATTAATGCCATAAAACTGCCTTGAAGGGACTATTAGAGGGTCACCATAACTGCTAGAGCTCAGGGCTGTTAGTTTCTAACCATTATGTGCCTAATGTCGTATGTATTATGCTTTAATACCCATTTGAAAATTTGACCCCAGAAGGACAATTTTGTAGGATAGGTTAGGTGTCCCAGATCAGGTTTCCTAGAAACGGAGGCTGAGATGGGGTTTCTGGTACACGTGATCTTTTGAGAGAATGCTCTCAAGTGAAATGTGTAGGGGAATGAGGGAAGTAGACTAGTGCAGGGGAGACGTAGGGAAGATGTAGGCTCAGCGAGGTCTGGCTCCAGCCTAATCCCACAGGAAGCTCTGGAGTGTGTGTGCACCACACAACCATCCCACCTTAACACAAGAGTCCAGGGCTTTTAAAGCCTGTATTAACCACTCATTAGCTGCAGACCATGTTCCTCCCTGGGGTGGTATAACATCCCGGGCACCTCTGGGCAAGGAGTTTCCCTTCAGGTCAAGCTGATCTCCAGAGGACGGTGTGTCTGTGAGCCACTGGCAACATTCCCAGCGGCCTGAGATGGGTGTACCAGCAGGTGACAAGAAGCGCTCAGGGCACCAAGAACAACAAAGGCTATATATATATATATATATATATATTTTAAATGGAGTCTTGCTCTGTTGCCCAGGCTGGAGTGCAGTGGTGCCATTAGTTTATTTTGCAAATATTTTATCTCAGCTCACTGCAACCTGTGCCTCCCAAATTCAAGTGATTTTAATGCCTCAGCCTCCTAAGTAGCTGAAATTACTGGCTCCTGCCACCACGACAGGTTAATTTTTGTATTTTTAGTAGAGATAGGGTTTCACCATGTTGGCCAGGCTGGTCTTGAACTCCTAAACCTCAGGTGATCCACCTGCCTTGGCCTCCCAAAGTGCTGGGATTACAGGCGTAAGCCACTGCACCCGGCCTTCAAGTCACATTTCTAATCACATACTTGATCATTTCAATGACTACATCTGCCGTAATGGAACTCTAAATGCTGGCATTACTGAGCAGTGTTGGAATGTCACAAGTCTTGCAAATGTGTCCATCAAGTACGTTCCAATTTTAATAGGTTTAATCTGGAAAGAGGGTCTTTCATAAAGAAACTATTTTTAGAATACATGTGTAAGTAGGAAACCACGCCCGTAAGTTTGGCTGTTGCCATCATGCTTCATCATGACCTTCATCATGTTTATTTTCATGGTCCGTATGTCTTTTTCTACTTTCTGTTGACCATGTGAAAGTCTGTCTATGTCAGCATGGTTTACCTTAGTTTATAAGGTCCTCAAAGGTATAGGTCATAACTATTTATTGTTCTCTACATAGCATGTTGCACAATTATGAGTTTAATAACTGCTTCTTGTTGATGTAGGGATTAACTCTGCTTTTTGATTATGGCAATGATATTCTATTTAATAACTGCCCAGGCCTTAAATGTATGACTAAGGCATTATCCTGAGCAGGACCTGCAAATTCAAATACCTGCATGAGCCAGGCAGATAATGTAAAGGAGTGAACCAGGTCAGGTATAAAACAATAATAGAGTGGAGAGCATAAAGGAATTTCAAATCAAAATGTTCCAAACACTTCACAGGCCAAATGAAACACCTCTGTGAGTCAGATCTGGCCAATGGTTCACCAGTTAGTGGCCTAAAGGGTAGGTCCGAACTCAAAACCAGAAACTCAGGCCAATTGCAGGTGTCCTGGATCTGCCTTATATTTGCCAAAAGCTATCATGACTTGTCCCGGCCTACCGTGGGTGATCTGAAGTATCAGACTTTTCAGTCATGCTGCCCTGCCTGTAGAACCAGACCTGGAGAGTTTGAGATACTTCCTGGTTTGCCAGGGAAATCTGAGTCATAGGTGCCCCATTTACTTAACACAACCACAAAAAAGCACCTTTAAAGAGCCCATTTCCTAGCATGGTGCTCTATATCTAGGAGGCACTCCTTAAATACTTCTTGATGACACAAGCAAGCTAGTTTCATAATGCTTAATTTCAAGTCTTTATAATTCATCCAGTGGTCTTCATTCTAAAAACGAAGTGTTTACAATTTATGATGCAGAGATTACATATGCTATACAAAGTGATGACAAGGATGTGGAGAAATCAGAACCCTGATACACTCAGACACTGCAGGTGTGAAAACAGTATTGGGGTTCCTCCAAGCTTAAACTTAGATTTCCCATATGACCCAGCAATTCTACTCTGAGGTATATACCCAAGAGGAGGGAAAACATATGTTCACATAAAAACTTGCACATAAATGTTCACAGCAGCATTATTCATAATAGTAAAAAAGTAGAAACCATCCAAATATCCATCAATGGACGAATGGATAAATAAAACGTTGGCCAGGCACAGTGGCTCGCACCTGTAATCTCAGCACTTTAGGAGGCCAGATTGCTTGAGTCCAAGAGTTTCGGACAAGCCTGGGCAATATGGAGAAACCCTATATCTAGAAAAAATAGAAAAGTTAGCCAGGTGTGGTGGTACACACCTGTGGTCCCAGCTACTCGGGAGGCTGAGGTGGGAGGATCTCTGCAGCCCAGGAGGTCAAAGTTACAGTGGGCTGTTATCATGCCACTGCTCTCCAGCCTGGGTGAAAGAGCAAGATCCTATCTCAAAAATTTCTTTTAATTAAATTAAAAATTTAAAAATAAAATGTTACCTATTCATATAGTGGAACATTATTCAACAGTATAAAGGAATTGAGTTTTGGTTCTGATAAATGTTACAACATGCATGAACCTTGATAATATTATGCTAAGTGAAGGGGGCCAATCACAAAAGACCACATATTTTATGTTTCATTTTATATGAAATGTTCAGGATAGGCAAATTCATAGACACATAAAGTAGATTCGTGGTTACCAGGAGCTGGGGGGAGGAGAGAGGGAGGAGTGACTCCTAGTGAGTACAAAATTTCTTTTGGGGGTGGTGAAATGTTCTAAAAGGTATGATGGTGATGGTTGCACAACTTTGTGAATATACTAGAAACCACTGAATTGTATACATTAAATGGATACATTATGTGGTTTGTGAATTATATCTCAATAAAGTTCCTATTTTAAAAAAGATTACATGTGCTATGAAGGTTTTTGTCATAAGCACCAAATACTGTGTGCATGAATTTACTACCATATTCTTTGGGAGGCCGCAGCGGGTGGATCACCTGAGGTCAGGAGTTTGAGACCAGCCTGGCCAACATGGCAAAACCCCATCTCTACTAAAAATACAAAAATTAGCCTGCTGTGGTGGTGCACACCTGTAATCCTAGCTACTTGGGAGGCTGAAAGAGAATCGCTTGAACCTGGGAGGTGGAGTTTGCAGTGAGCCTAGATCATGCCACTACACTACCTGCCTGCATGACGGGAGTGCGACTGTCTAAAAAAAAATTTTTTTTTTTTTTTTTTTGGAGACGGAGTTTCGCTCTTGTTACCCAGGCTGGAGTGCAATGGCGCGATCTCGGCTCACGGCAACCTCCGCCTCCTGGGTTCAGGCAATTCTCCTGCCTCAGCCTCCTGAGTAGCTGGGATTACAGGCACGCACCACCATGCCCAGCTAATGTTTTGTAATTTTAGTAGAGATGGGGTTTCACCATGTTGACCAGGATGGTCTCGATCTCTTGACCTTGTGATCCACCCGCCTCGGACTCCCAAAGTGCTGGGATTACAGGCGTGAGCCACCGCGCCTGGCCAAAAAAATTTTTTTTAACTATCATATAACTTTCTTTTATTTATTTATTTATTTTTTTTTTGAGACAGAGTCTTGCTCTGTCGCCCAGGTTGGAGTGCAGTGGTGCGATCTCAGGTCACTGCAACCTCCCCCTGCCGGGTTCAAGTTATTCTCCTCCCTCAGCCTCCTGAGTAGCTGGGATTACAGGAGGGCACCACCATGCCTGGCTAATTTTTTGTATTTTTAGTAGAGATGGGGTTTCACCATGTTAGTGAGGCTGGTCTCACACTCCTGACCTTGTGATTCATCTGCCTCAGCCTCTCAAAGTGCTGGGATTACAGGCGTGAGCCATCGTGCCTGGCGCTACCATATAACTTCCAAGGCATTGTTCATTCATGGCACATAGTAGGCCATCAATAAATGTTTGTTGAAGGAATGGTGAATGGTTTTCTAAAAAGCTAGAATATTTAGTGAAGTGGGCTGGAGGATTCTGGTTTAAATTGCTGGAGGCTATTCTGAAAATCCATGGATTTTCTTTCCTACAAGAAAAAAACTAGCATGAAGCCTGGCATATGGCATGCTCTCAATAAATAGCAGTTCCTTCCTTCTTTTTTCAAAACAGTTCTAAAATGTATTATTCTACTTTCTTAGTATCACCCTTTTCAGCTTTATAATAAATTATTAATGGAAATAGGAGTAGAAATTTTAAAAGACCAATCTTATTTGTCTCTAGTAGTGGGAGTCACATTCAGCTAAGAAATGGTTTTTCAATGTAAAAATTAGAATAAATGGGCTAGTACAGTGGTTCTCAGTGCATCAGAATCACCTGAAGAATTGATCTGGGGTGGGACTCAAGGAGCTGCATTTCCAACAAGTTCTAAGGTAGACCAGCATTTCTTCCTTTTAAAAAATTTTTTTAATATTTTGAAACAATCAAAAAATTGCAGGGAAATCAGGGATACAATTCAAAGAACTCTTTCTACTGAGCCATTTGAGAGTAAATTGCTGACATCACCTTTGTGGAATTTCTACAAACAGGATATTCTACATAAGAGAAATGCAACCATCAGAATCGGGAAAGAAACACTGATGCGTTCGTCCTATCTAATCTTCACACCCCATTCAAATTTTACCAGTTACCCCAATAACATTGTTTACAGCCTAATGATCCATTTCAAAACCATGCATTGCAGTTAGTTGTCATATGTCTCTAGCCACGAAACAGTTCCTCAGTCTCTCCTTGACTTTCCTGACCGTGACGCCTTTGAAGATTACAGGCCATAGTTTTTAGTGTCTCTTAATTTGGGTTTGTCTATTTCTTCATAAGTAGATTCAGGTTATGAATCTTGGGCAGGAATATCATAGAAATGCTTCTGTGTTCTCCTCAGGATATCGGGTGCCTCACAATAGTAATGTGTTGCATTTCTGATGATGCTAACTTTGATCATTTCTGCCAGTCTTCTCCACTGCAAAGCTACTCTTTTCCTCTTTGCAATGAATAAATATTTTGTGGAGAGATGCTTTGAAATAATCCAAATATCCCATTCCTCATCAAACTTTCATTTGTTTATTTTTAGCTCTATGGATGTGGTTTCCAACTTTATTCAATAGGGTTAGAATTTATCACTGTTATCATTTATTTTGATACTCAGATTGTCCCTCAGTAGGCTAGCAGGAGCCCCTCTACTTGGCTTCTATGCCTTTTGAAATGCCCCCATCACTCTCTGAGCACTTCCTGACTTTCTGGCACAACAAGATATCCCAGACTCATCTTGGACTTTCCTTGTGCAGCCATGGAATCAGCCATTTCTCCAAGAAGTTATGGTTCCTTTTCATTGCAAATGGTGTTTGAAGCCAGAATCTATCCACTCAGTGTGCTTATTGCTCTTGGAGTGTTGTTGCTCTTAGACCTTTTCAGTGAGAGCTAAGTAATATACACACATATGTATGTTAGTCATTGATTGCTGTATAACAAATTACCACAAATTTAGCGTCTTAAAACTGCACACATTCATTACCTCACAGTTTTTGTGGCTTAGGAGTCCTGACATGGCTTCATGGAATCCTCTGCTTTAAAGTCTCACAAAATGTCAGCTGATGCTATGGTCTTATCTCAGGGTTCACAGGGTTCATCTGAGGAAAGACGCACTTTCAAACTCAGGTGGTGGCAGGATTCAGGTTTTTATGGGTGTGCTGAACAGGCCTCAGGTTCTTACTGGCTGTTGACTGAAGCCTGCCCTCAGTTCCTTGCCATGTGGGCCTCTCCATAGGGCGACTCATCACCTAGCAACTTGCTCCATCAAAGTCAGCAAGAAGGCCAGATTGTGGGTAACACCCCCCAGGGGCACCAAGGAAGGAGAACTGTCCAGATCCCAGGTACAACTAGTGCCTGAAGAATATCTTAGTTTATAGTGCTATTGCTCAGCTGTTTCCTTTATATAATCCTTCATATATAATCATATATTAGTTTATAGAATTAGTGCTTGAAGTGTAACTTACTGCTTACATATATCTAGCTTACTTAGTTCTATATAATTTTTCTATATAATTATATAGGTATTGTAGTCAGAGCTATACTGACACATTTAGTGCTTTTAGTTTATAGTAGGAGGAATGCCTAGAGCAGTTACAGAACAGAAGCAGTACATGGGAAAACAGCCAGACCAGGACAAGAACCAAAGACCCAGGCAGTGGTGTCCCTGCCTAAAAGGGCATACACCGTATGGCAGGCTTGGAGCAAGTGCCTCTCCTCTGATAAAGGAGTTGTAGTACCTTACATCCAGTTCCTGTGGAAAGTAGGCCTCAGGCCTGAGATCCTAGAAGTAACTGAGGGAGAAGAACCCCCTGGTGTGACCAGTCACCGCAGCTGTACACCCTGTCAGTCTTTTCTAGCTTCTGTGCTAGCTAAAAAAATCCTCCCATAAATATCTTAAGAGAAGAGCACAAGTCTGTCAGCTCCCACTGCATTAAGCTTACATTATCCTTCTATTAGAAATCCTTTGAAGTCTCCAGCCCCTAGATAAGAAGTATTGCACACGACACCTGTTGCACACAGCCGACCTCCCTGCCTTGGTGACCTAAAGAGGATAGACCCCTTTTCTGCACATGACCCTCTACTAATGCGCACAGCACAGCCCCCTGCTGCGCACGGCCCACCTCTCTGCCCAGGTGACATAATGGGGTAGTCCCCTCGCTTGTAACTCACGTGATTATGTATGCCCTATTACTAAGCCTATAGATAATGACCTCATTCACAACCCTGCCCCCTGCTTGTACCTAATAAATACAGATGCTCTTGGGCATTTGGGGACCACAGCTGATCTCTGCTCACAGGTGGTGTGGGCCCCCCGAGTCCAGATGCTCTTCACCAGTTCTTCAGTGTCCTGTCTCTTTATTTCTCGGATCCTGCACCTTAGCACAGCATAAGGGACACCCCACGACCCTGTGGGTCCTCCACAGCTCTACACAGATGAGCTGGCTCTCACCTGTAATCCCAGCACTTTGGGAGGTCGAGGCAGGAGGACTGCTTGAGCTCAGGACTATGAGACCAGCCTGGGCAACAAGGTGAAACACTGTGTTCACAAAAAATACAAAAAAAAATCAGCTGGGTATGGTGGCACATGCTTACAGTCCCAGCTAATTGGGAAGCTAAGGCAGGAGGATTGCTTGAGCCAAGGAGGCAGGCAGAGGTTGCAGTAAACCATGATGGCTCTGTTGCACTCCAGCTGGGGCTACAGAGCAAGACCTTG
>NW_016107336.1:803209-804753 GCF_001604975.1 Cebus imitator
AAAAAAAAAAAAAAAAAAAAAGCGAAAGAGAGTCTCCAAGCAAGATGGACATTATAATCTTATGTAACATGCTCACAGAAATGACATTCCATTCTATCTGCTATATTATCTTGCTTAGAAGTGAGTCATAGGCTCTGCCCACATTCAAGGGGAAAGCATGAATGCGGGTTGTGGATCATTGAAGGCCATCTCAGGAGCGTATAAGTGCCATCACCTTACCACATGGTAGATGCAAGAGTAGACTCAGGTCTCTTAAAGTGAATAACTGGGGGCTATCTTAGACTATGCCCACCACAATACTTATATGTGGATATTCATTTATGTGTATAAGTCTATCCATCTATCTTTCTATCTTGAAAACTTTGATTCATACTAATATACCCAATTTGAATCCAAAACCACAATATTCATCTTAGTTTTCTCTTTTTCCATATTTTTAACTCCCCTTTCTGAGAGAGAGAAAACTTAATATATTTCTTTTCTTTTTCTTTTTCTTTTTTTTGAGACGGAATCTCTCTCTGTCACCCAAGCTGGGGTGCAGTGACAAGATCTTGGCTCACTGCAACTGCCGTCTCCCGGGTTCAAGCAATTCTCCTTTCTCAGCCTCCTGAGTAGCTAGGACTACAGGCACACGCCACCACACCTGGCTAATTTTTGCATTTTTAGTAGAGACAGGGTTTTATCATATTGGTCAGGCTGGTCATGAACAGAAATCTTAATGTATTTCTTATTGGATCAATCTCCAAATTCCACAGTTGTCTCTTCTCCCTTATGGATGCTTTTCTTTCTCCACTCAGGCTCTGATACCCCATGTCAAGCTGCCCAGGTAAGGATGCTCGGATACACACATCAAGAGCCCCTGTGAGTGGATGCCCCTCATCCTATAGGCTCTGACTCCCCGGCCAGACCACCCCCTTGCATGGAGGCCGCTGTACCTGGTGTGGCTTTGACACACTACAGCCTTGCCTCTCCTCTCCCTGTGAATGCCCACCTAATACTTCAGGACTCAATCATTCAGGAAGAAAGGGTAGGGACAGGAAAGGAAGGAGCACATTTCCCTTTCACGTTTCCATTTTTCCTCATTAAATACAGTTCCCCTGCCCTCCCCCAAAAGATGACAGAGAAGGTACAAAACATTCCCTGAACACGTGGCATAAAGGATGAGTGGCTATTCTATAAATCTGCAGCTTATTAGGTGGAGTTGAAGGAACGCTCCTGTGTGAGGCAGCAGGAAAAAATATAAAGGAGGGACAAATGGAAAAACAGCCACACTATGTTTTCACTTCACCTCCGTGCTCTGCTCCAGCTCAGCTCTTTTCCAGTCTGAGATGCCCACTCTTTCTCCTTTGCATTAATTCAATTCCTCACTCCATTCAGGGGCCGGCTCTCAAGGTTCCTTCTACAGAAACGCCTCACTAACCTGAGCCCAGCTATTTTCTCCTCCTTTGAAACTCCAACCCGTTCTCAGTCTTTGCCACTCACATTCTAGCACTTGATTCTATATGAACTTGCACTGGTTTCTAGCTTTCTTTTTTCTTTTCTTT
>NW_016107336.1:805083-818589 GCF_001604975.1 Cebus imitator
TACATTTTTTTCTCCTGAGCTAGATAGTAAGTTCCTTCAAGATACACTTCACTGTGTGTTTCACATGCTTGCTGAGTGACGGAAACCAGCCATGCTGTGAAGGGATATGATACTGAGGGGAAGAGGGGAAGATGAGAACCCTTTCAGAAGGGTGGCCACTAGCTATTTCATCTGGTTCTTTGCTTAGCTCACTCTCTTCAATGGAGAGCAAACACAGCATTGAGGTGTTCAATAAATATACACTGAATTATAATTTAACATTTACAGTAACCATGATCTCTCCAGAACACATGGACCTCAGAATACATGTGCAACATATCTCACCAACCCCAAATGGGTAATCAATGACATGCATATAAGACTGGAGGGATGGCTTTATTTATATCCCTGTTTTTCTGAACTTGCACATCATACTAGCCTTGTACTTTTGAGGATCTTGCAAAAGTGAATGCACAGTTATTCTTACAAAGCATTGAAACAGGGATCAAAGGTTAACATTATATTCTGACACTGCATCAAACTTTAAAAGGGCAGCGGCCTTTGCTGCAATAAGAAAATAGTACGCCAATTTCCTAGTGTGCTGAGTAGCCTCAATTCCTTATTGTATCACAGCCAGAGTGTTTAAAGAGATTGTTTCTCATGAATCCTTCAAAGGTATCCAGTGTACAGGGCTACATGTGATTTCAATGTCAGACTTATTTATAATAACAAATTAAAAGGTTGTCTAATTACAGAATCCCTAGTAACTATGTAGGGGTTGGATACTAATCATTGTCACAGAAATGGTAAATAGTGGACAGGCACCGAGGCTCAGGCCTATAATCCCAATACTTTGGGAGACTGAGGTGGGTGGATCACCTGAGGTAAGGAGTTCAAGACCAGCCTGAGCAACATGGAGAAACCCCGCTTCTACTAAAAATACAAAAATTAGCCAGGTGTGGTGGCGCATGCCTGTAATCCCAGCTACTTGGGAGGCTGAGGCAGGACAATCACTTGAATCTGGGAGGTGGAGGTTGCAGTGAGCCGAGATTGTGCCATTGCACTCTAGCCTGGCTGACAAGAGTGAAACTGTCTTAAAAAAAAAAAGTTAAATAGCTTGAACCAAGTCACTAAAAAGCATCCGATCTGGAAAACCTTGACCTTTTGACCAGTATCTCTTTCTGAAGTCATTGGGGATATTCTCATTTTCTTTTGTCTTGTTGGTGCTCACAATGAATAATAAGATAGTGGCTTTTGCTTGCACACTGCATTCAGGTGTTGTTATCAAGCCTTCTCCAATCACTCCAGTCTAATATCCAGCTAGTCAAAACAGACTTAGGGCATAACATCACAGGATCACAACACACAGTACATCCAGTCGGCAGCGGCCGGGAGGACAAGCCACACTTCCTCTTGGCTGAACGAGGCTCCTTTAAGTGGTGGCCACAGGAAAGAATGCATGTGCGCTGCCAAAACAACATGTGAGCCGGTGAGGATGATCCTGAACTTGAGCACGTGAAGAGGCTGATGCAAAACATAGCCCGTGCTCTTTCTTTTTGGCAAAAACAAGAGACCAAAGACACCTCGTAGGAGGGAGGAAGGGGGTTTTTAGATGTGATAGTTATAGCCATGTTTAGAGGATTTTCGCATCAAGTAGAATATTTGAGTCTAGTTCCATAAGTAACTGGACACACATGTACACACACACACGCACACACACACACAGGCATGCACATGCTCATTTAGTTGCCCAGGGAGTGTCTTAAGAAATCAAACTAGCATTTTGACTTTTGTTCTGTATGTCAGGGATCCCTCAGAGGTTGCCTCTGAGCATTCTTGTTTCTTGTGGAGCACTGAAGGGAATGACTGCTGTATTTTGGCATAGGGCTAGCTCTATAAAGAACTGTTTGCTGAAGTTCTTCAAATCCTTTGTTTGCTTAACTACCATCCCGAATCAACATACTCTCGTGATGAGGATGCGGGACTGTTAATACAAGGCTAGACAATAGCAGGCAGTGTAAATCTACTCTCCTTGAAAATGCCCCCATCTGAGAAACCAGGTAACAAATGAGAAGCTTAGAGGTTGGTTCTGTGATGAATTCTTTTTGTTTAGAAAATACCTCAGTTATTTTGGCTATGTATCTGCATATTCAATTTTCAGGGTGCTTAGTTTAAGTTCCACCTGCATTAATCAGAACGTTGTTTAAAAAAATACTGGAAATGATTGTTTTTTCCTTTGCCAGACTACTAGGTGGTGAAAGAGCACGGGCTTTGGAGTCAGACCTAACTAGAACCCGCCTCTGTCCCTAACTAGTAACAACAAAAAGGTCATTTTGCCTTTCTGATTTTCAGGGTCAGCATCTGTAAAACAGGGGCCTTTTTCCCAAGCTCACAGAGCAGTGTGCGGTACAGTGCTGGCCTGCAGTAGGCGCACAGGGAATGCTTTTGTTAATTACACAGTCAGAGGCCTGCAGAGCTTACATGTCATAGAAGGCCAGCATCTCAGACCTAATTCCTGTCCAGGCCAAGGAGAAAGACAACAGCCACCTCCTCAGAGAGTTCAAAATTCAGAGCACAGATTCTATAGGAAGGCAGATTGAGAAAACATGTCCTTCAAAATTCATCGGAGGCACAAAACGACAAATACTGTATGATTTCACTTATATGAGGAACCTAGACTAGGAAAATGTATAGGAACACAAAGTCGAATAAAGAGTCCCAAGGGCTGGGAGAATGGGGAGGCGTTGCTTATAGGGTACAGAGTTTCTGTTGGGATGGTGAAAAAGTTCTGGAGACAGTGATGATGGTTGCAAAACCATGTGAATGTACTTAATGCCATTGAACTGTACACTTAAAGATGTTTAAAATGGCAAATTTGGGGACGGTCATGGTGACTCATGCCTGTAATCCCAGCACTTTGGGAGGCTGAGGCAGGAGGATTACTTGAGACCAGGAGTTCAATACCAATCTGGGCAATATAATGAGACCCTGTCTCTATAAAAAAAATTAAAAAACTAACCAGGTGTGATGGCATGTACCTGTGGTCCCAACTACACAGGAGGCTGAGGCAGGAGGATGGCTTGAGCCCTGGAGGTCAAGGCTGCAGTGAGCCATGTTCACACCACTACATTCCAGCCTGGTGGACAGAGTGAGACCCTATCTCAAATAAAATAAAATAGTAAAATTTTATGTCAGGTATGTTTTAGCACAATTTTTAAAAAGAGAAAAAAAATCACTGGAATGAGGCAAATTAAGATACATTCAATTGTGGAATTCTACGTAACTATTAGAGGGAATTGGATAGATTTTATTCTACTAACATGGAAAGATGCCCAGGATATACAACTAAATAAAAAAAGCAAGTTGCAATCGTATGTGTAGGATAATGACAGTTGTTGTTTTTTTTCTGCTTGAATTTCTTTACATTCATTAACTAATCTAATCTTCACAACACACCTATGATGTATATATAGTTACCAAGAGTCCATTTTGCAGATGAGGAAACCAAGGCACAGAGAGGTGAAGTACCTTGCCCAGGTCACAAATGTAATGTACAGAAGAGCTACAATTTTGATGCAGATCCAACTATATGGCCCCAAAAATCAGAGTTCCAAACCCTTCAGCATCAGCTTCCCTGGGAGCATTTTAGAGCTGTGGATTTTCTGGCCCTGCCCCAGACCTACTGAATAAGAATCTGCAGGGTAACTATCCGCAGATGATTCCTGTGCACATTAAAGTCTGGGAAGACTAAAGCCTCAAGCACCATGCAACACAATGCCAGTTTAATAATAAGTATTGATGCATGCATAAAATAATTTATTGGAATTCTGTGGCTTAAGTTTTTTTTTTTTTTTTAACTCATTTTTTTTTTTTTTTTTTTTTTTTTTTTTACTTTAATACAAGCATACCTGGTTCTATTGCACTTTGCCGCACCTCTCAGCAATGTATTCTAGAAACTAGACCCAAAAACCTGTATTAAATTGGGAATGAACCAGGTTTACATGCTGCGTCGTCGTTGGCTTACAAGTTATTCTGTCAGAGTTTAGAAATGTTTTTCTCTTGGAGCTCCTGCCTACAGCTTTCCTAATGTAGTCCTTTACAATATAATAAAATCTTATTAAGTTGAGCTCAATTCTGAATTGTAATGCATTCATTTTGAACATGGTGAAGCCTTTGATTACTTTAAGAAATTGCTTAGTAAATAAATTGTTATGCTGGTTAATAGACTTGTAAGGGGCACATTTAACTGCCTAAATAAAGCAAGATCCTTTTTTAATTTGAAGGATTTTATTACATTCATTATTAGTAATTGTAAGTGAGACATCAACATTTATTAAAGGAACATGACAGTGCTTCTCCATAGACAGTCTGGAATTACTTAACTAAATGGTTAAATGTAGTTTAATGTACCAGAACAAATTTCCTTAAAAATAATTCTATAATTTGGCTGGGCAATGTGGCTCATGCCTGTAAACCCAGCACTTTGGGAGGCCAAGGCGGGCAGATCACCTAAGGTCAGGAGTTTGGGACCAGCCTGGCTAACATGATGAAACCCTGTCTCTACTAAAAATACAAAAATAAGTAACCAAATTGCTGGGAAGAAGGTGGTAGTTAAGAGTGTGGGCTCTGGGGCCACACAAACTCCGAATCCCAGCTCTGCCATCATCTGCTGGAAGACCTTCACCTTAACCTCAGCTGTATCTCTTTAAAGCCAATGTCTTTATCCCTATAATGGGGAAAGTGATAATATATCACAGAACTGTCATGAGGGCAAAAAAAGGCAACGCATGCAAAGCCCATCCCCACTGTTTTTGGTGCGAGTAAACTCTCAACACATGCTGTAGCTTGTTTATTACCAGAGCAGCATCATTATTATTGCATAGGCAACTATCTTCTGCCTCACCCTTCAGTTCCCATATGCCTACTTTTCTCAGAGCCTGCTCCTATCACTATGATGTCCATGTGTTTCTCCTCCTTGGCATTTGCTCTTTAGTATTTATTCTAAACCTTTAACTTGGCCTAATCTAAGACTCACTTTCTTGAACCAAGGCCTAGAAGGACCAAGAGAGATAGAAGCCCCATTAGACTACTTACCAACAATTAGCATCTGCTCCTATCCCTTAGGAATAGCAACATGACAATGGTTTTGTCCTTCTAAAGTAAAATGTGGTTTGGCCTTATGACGACATAATATAAATGTCCTCAAATGTAAAAAAAATATATGCCCTGCAGTTTTTCGTTTTTTGTTTTGAGACTGTGTCGCTCTGTCACCCAGGCTGGAGTGCAGTGGCACGATCTCAGCTCACTGCAACCTCCGCCTCCCAGGTTTAAGTGATTCTCCTGCCTCAGCCTCCTGAGTAGCTGGGATTACAGGTGCATGCCACCATGCCCGGCTAATTTTTAGTAGAGACAGGGTTCTGCCATGTTAGCCAGGCTGGTCTCGAAGTCCTGACCTCAGGTGATCCATTTACCTTGACCTCACAAAGTGCTAGGATTATAGCTGTGATCCACTTCGCCTGGTCTGCCCTGCAGCTTTATCTGTTTCATGTTTAGCTCTTCATTTTAAAGTATAAGCATTAATTATTGCCACACTTAGTAAATTTTTAAAACTGAATTTGTAAAAAAAAAAAAAAAAGTGCTCATTTGTTCATTAAATGAGACTACTGGACCACCCACCAGCTGCATGGCAAACATTGTACTGGGTAAGATATACAGAGAAATAAGGTAGAGACTGACTGTGACTGGACCTCCAGAAATTCATAGATTTGTATGAGAAACCCAAGGTAATGCCAGTAACATAGAAAGTGCTATGTCCTGCAGCATAGATAAACTCAGGATGCTGGGGTGTGTTTGATTCATTAGGCATTGCTGGTAGGAGCTTAAGGCCTGCAAGTTTCCCAGGAACTAGAAAAATATTTGAGTCTTAAAAAATTCTAAACCCTTAATGGAGAGAATGATATGTGTATAAATGATATGTCACATAAATATCATATCCAAAATATAAAAAGAAAATGAATTATATATATAAATGATATATAAATATCATATACAAAATATAGAAAGAAAATGAAAACTTCAAATAAACATTTAATTAAATGTCTACAGGCCAGGCACGGTGGCTCATGCCTGTAATCCCAGCACTCTGGGAGGCCAAGGCAGGTGGATCACGAGGTCAGGAGTGCAAGACCATCCTGGCCAACATAGTGAAACCCTGTCTGTACTAAAAATACATAAAAATTAGCCGGGCGTGGAGACTCGTGTCTGAAATCCCAGCTACTCAGGAGGCTGAGGCAAGAGAATCACTTGAACCCAGGAGGTAGAGGTTGCACTGAGCCGAGATCACGCCACTGCACTTCAGCCTGGGCCACAAAGCAAGACTCTGTCTCAAAAACACAAAAGTCTACATTATGTAAAAATGCAACACTATGTCAACTTCATCCAAATTCATTTAGTATTTACTTAGTTATTCATTTATTTATTGAGATGAAGTCTCCTGTAGCCAAGGCTGAAGTGCAGTGGCATGATCTTGGCTCAATGTAACCTCTGGCTCCTGGGTTCAAGCGATTCTCCTTCCTCAGCCTCCTGAGTAGCTGGGACAACAGGCAGGCATCACGCTGGGCTAATTTTTGGATTCTTAGTAGAGACAGGGTTTCACCACGTTGGCCTGTCTGGTCTCGAACTCCTGACCTCAAGTGATCTGCCCGCCTTGCCCTCCCAAGTGCTAGGATTACAGGCATGAGCCACCAAGCCTAGCTGCATTTAGTATTTATAAAAATTATTACATCTGAAAACAATTTGTAAACTAGATTATTAAAAGATTTCTGCTGGACATGGTGGCTCACACCTGTAATCCCAGCACTTTGAGAGGCTAAGGCAGGTGGATCACCTGAGGTCAGGAGTTTGAGACTAGCCTGGTTAACATGATAAAAACCCATCTCTACTAAAAATACAAAAATTAGCCAGTGTGGTGGTGGGTGCCTGTAATCCCAGCTACTTGGGAGGCTGAGGCAGGAGAATCACTTGAACTCAGGAGGCGGAGGTTGCAGTTAGCCAAGATCACGCCATTGCACTCCAGCCTAGGTGACAAGAGCAAAACTGTATCAATTAAAAAAAAAAAAAAAAAGATTTCTACAGGCCATGGTGGCTTACACCTGTAATCTCAGTCTTAGGGTGGTTGAGGAGGGACAATCACTTGACCTCAGGAGTTCAAGACCAGCCTGGACAACATATTCATATTCTTTTGTCTGTACAAAAGAATAATAAAAAATGAGCCAGGCATGGTGGCACACACCTACAGTACCAGCTACTCAAGAGTCTGAGGTGGGAGGACTGCTTGAACCCAGGAGGCTGAGGCTTCAGTGAGCCATGATCACACCACTATACTCCAACCTGAGCAACAGGGCAAGGCTCTGTCTCAAAAAAACACAAAACCAAAACCAAATAAAACAAAGATTTTTACAATTGCCAGATATGTAGAGGTATTGCTGATATAAACAATTATAAATTTAAAATAATTACTCACAGTCGATTTCCAAAGCAATGTTATAAAGCAAATTCTTTCAAAACTATTTACACCATGAAATTTTATTTAATGTTGGATTTGGACACATTTTAATATGTCTAATATGATGTAGGGTAGGGTGTCCACAGGCAGTATCACAGGCCCACCTGAAGTCTTAGAAGAGTTTGGTTTCTGTGTGAGCCCCTGGGAAAGATGAACAATCCAGACTTGGAGAGCCAAGAAAGGCCTCCAGGTAACGCCTGAGGGAAGTTGTGAAGGGGAGTTAGGTGAGAATGTTAGTTAGAGCTGCCTTGACAAGGTACCACAGACTGGGTGGTTTAAACCACATAAAAATATTGTCTCACAGTTCTGGAGGCTGGAAGTCCAAGACCAAAGTGTTGGCAGGGCTGGTTTCTTCTGTGGGCGCAAGTGTAAATCTGTTCTATGCCTTTCCCCTAGCGTCTGATGGTTTGCCAGCAATCCTTGGCACTCCTTGGCTTCTGCCAGCTAAACTTCAGTCTTCGCATGGCACTCTCTCTATATCTCATTCTGTGTCCAAATTTCCCCTTTTCATAATGACAGTGGTCATGCTGGATTAGAGGCCACCCTACATCAGTATGACCTCATTCTAACATATTATACCTGCGATGACCCTATTTCCAAATAAGGTCACATTCTCAGGTCCTGAGGGTTAGGACTTCAACATAAGATTTTTTTAGGGACATAATTCAGCCTCTAACAGTAGGTAAAGAAGTGATGCGGGGAAGGCCGGAAAAAGAGGCCAGAGTAGCACATGCAAAGGTCTCACAGGGAAGAGAGAACACAGGACCTATCTAGAAAGAGTCAAGAGAGGTGAGATGAGGGATCGGATCACAAAGCACTTTGTAAACCAAATATGGGTTTAATCGAAAAGGCAGGATTTTTCAGCGCGATTTTTTGTTGTTGTTGAGACGCAGTCTTACTCTGTCACCCAGGCTGAAGTGCAATGGCAGGATCTCAGCTCCCTGCAACCTCCTTCTACCTGGTTCAAGTGATTCTCCTGCCCTAGCCTCCTGAGTAGCTGAGACTACAGGCATGTGCCACCATGCCCAGGTAATTTTTGTATTTTTTAGTAGAGACGGGGTTTTGCCATGTTGGCCAGGTTGGTCTTGAACCACTGACCTCAAATGATCCACCCCCACCTTGGCATCCCAAAATGCTGGGATTACAGATGTGAGTCAGTGGACTTTCAGTGTGATATTTAAAAACCAAAATGAAACAACAGAATAATCCTCATGCATCTCTGCCCTCCCATGCCCTCTCCTTACCAAACTCCCTACCCCAAGATCCTGAAAGCCAACTAGGAAAGAACCAAGGCCAGAAGCCTAGGGAATACTTTGGGTCACAAGGCTTGTTCCCGGCACAACCCAGATTAGAATCCAAGGAACTGACTCCTGTCCAAGTCTCTGCTTTCTACACACCAAGCTATTTTTATTTGTCTCACTTAGTAGGGAATTCTTCAGTTGTTATGAAATCGTAGATAATAATTTTTTGGATCAATTTTTAAAAACTGGAGTTCTGTAATACTAAATTAAGTAATCAAGTCAATATCTCTACCTATACTAAATTTTTTTTTGGAAGTGGAGTTTAGCTCTTTTTGCCCAGGCTGAAGTCTAACGCCGCAATCTTGGCTTATTGCAACCTCTGCTTCCCAGGTTCAGGAGATTCTCTTGCCTCAGCCTCCAAGCAGCTGGGATTACAGGCACCCCCATCACCACCCACCACCACATCTGGCTAATTTTTGTATTTTTAGTAGAGACCGGGTTTTGCCATGTTGGCCAGGCTGGTCTCGAACCCCTGACCTTGAGATCTGCCTGCCTCAGCCTCCAAAAGTGCTGAGATTACAGGTTTGAGCCACCACACCCTGTCAATTTTAATGTTTTATGAGGTTAGAGTAGACTGTTAATCAGTCATAATAGAAAAACTGAAATGATCTGTTTATGTATCTGTCTCCTTCACTACTCTGTAAGCACCTCCAGGGCAGGGCCACGGCCTACTCATTCCTAAACCTCACTGCCGAGTACTGCGCTCAGTAAATGCTAAACTAACCAAAGGCCAAAGATGCTCCCTGCCTCAGCTCTGCAGACTTGTTCTCTGCTGGGTGCTCCCAGGAGCGGGCACTGTAAACACAGCTCAAGACCCGGGCTAGGCCCTATAAGCCTTGTCAGCTTGTAGTAACATCTAGGAATCCCAGGCTACACTGAACAAAAATCTCATGGTAAGCCCCAAACCCAGAAGTGGCCCTGCCCTGAACAGAAAGGCCAAATGCACATTAGAAATCCTGGGAAAAAAAGAAGAAGATCACAGAGGAGGTCTAAAGAAAGAAAAAAGAAATTCTGAACACAAACTTTTCTGAAAAAAGACACAATCCAGTGGCTCCCACCTGTAATCTCAGCACTTTGGGAGGCCAAGGTGGATGGATCACGAGGTCAGGAGATTGAGACCATCCTGGCTAACACAGTGAAATCTCTTCTCTACTAAAAATACAAAACAACTAACCAGGTGTGGCGGGCGCCTATAATCCCAGCTACTTGGGGGGCTGAGGCAGAAGAATCGCTTGAACTTGGGAGGCAGAGGTTGCAGTGAGCCAGGATTGTGCCACTACACTCCAGTCTGGGTGACAGAGCGAGACTCCATCTCAAAAAAAAGACACAATCCAGAAGCCACAAGAAAAAAATGGACAGACTACATTAAAAAGAAAAACTTACATGCAACGAAAGACATGTTAAATCATTAAAAGACATATGACAGTCTACAATAAAATATTTACATCATATATTTTAACTAAGGTTTAATATCCTAAATGCACACAAAGGGTCAGAAGAAGAAAAACTCAAAAGGAAAAAAGAAAAACAGATGAATACACAGTTTGTGTAGTGGCAATACAGAGGACTGATAAACAATAAACAAGTCTTGCTGGCTGAGTGTTGTGGCTTACTCCTGTAATTCCAGGAGTAATCCCACTTTTGGAAGGCCAAGGCGGGTAGATCACTTGAGGTCAGTAGTTCGAGACCAGCCTGGCCAACATGGTGAAACCCCATCTCTACTAAAAATACAAAATTAGCCAGCCATGGTGGCACACGCCTGTAACCCCAGCTACTTGGGAGGCTGAGGCAGGAGAATCACTTGAACCCAGGAGGCAGAGGTTGCAGTGAGCTGAGATCGCACCACTGCACTCCAGCCTGGGCGACACAGAGAGACTCTGTCTAAAAAAAAAATTAGCTGGGCATGGTGGCACCTGCCTGTAGTCCCAAATACTCAGGAGGCTGAGGCAAGAGGATAGCTTTAGTCTAGGAGGTTAAGTCTACAGTGAACTGAAGCCATGGCGCTGCAGTCTAGCCTGGCTGACAGAGCTGTGTCTCAAAATAAAAGAAGATACATTTTTTTTTCTAAAAAGCTGCATTTCTTTATTGAGTTCAAATGATTGACATGAACTACCTTCATCAAGCAGGTCATCTAAAAGAGGCGGTGGGATGCAGAGAGACAAGTGCTGGACTGGCAGTTAGGAGGCCTGGAGTCAAGTTGCACCTCTGCTAGTAACAGGAAGATCTTAGGAATGCTACAGAACTGTCCTGGGCTCAGTTTCCTCATCAACAAATATTGAATTAGACAACTTTTAAGATCCCTTCTACTTCAACTATTCCTCTCTTTTTGTTTATAAGGTTATTCTATCTATCTATCTATCTATCTATCTATCTATCTACTTAGCTAGCTACCTATCTATTCATTTATCTTAATAATTTTAGCCAGGTGCAGTGGCTCACACCTATAATCCCAGCACTTTGGGAGGCTGAGCCGGGTGGATCACCTGAGGTCAGGAGTTCAAGACCAACCTGGCCAACATGGTGAAACCCCATCTCTACTAAAAATACAAAAACTTAGCTGGGCCTGGTGGTGGGCACCTGCAATCCCAGCTACTTGGGAGGCTGAGGCAGGAGAATCTCTTGAACCCGGGAGGCAGAGGGTGCAGTGAGTGGAGATCGCACCACTGCACTCCAGCCTGGGCAACAAGAGTGAAATTCCATCTCAAAAAAAAAAAAAAAATGGGGGCAAGTAAAAACACAGTATGAGTAAGAAAAACATTCTAACAACACAAAAATATACACAGTGAAAAAGTAAGTTTCTCTCTCACCCATGACACACAGCACGCTAGTTTCCGCCCCACCTTAGCCACTCGACACTCTGTTTTATATGCAGATAATTCTCCATCCTTCCTTTTTTTCATATAACTATTTAGAAATGGACCTGCTAGTTGAGAAGATATGTGTATCTTATGTTTTAATAGATGTTGCTAAACTGTGTACCAAAGAAGATCATGCTTATTTTTCCAATTCTTCATCTACAGTTTATGTTATCAAACTCTCCTTTTTGTTATTCTACAAGATTGAAAAACCGCATCTGGTGGTTTTTCCACCACCCTGCTTTTCATTTATTGTGGATGAGGTCGAGAATCTTTTAATATGGTTAAAAGCCATTGACATTCATTACTTTATGAATCATCTATTCATGTACTTGGCCCTTTCTTTTTGTATACCAGAACTTTTCTTGGAAATCAGAAAATGGAGCACCCTTAACACCCCTGTCATGGAGAGATGGAGCTTAAGGGACATCGCTCTGAAGGTCTGGGTGACAGGTGGCAGCGTCTGGTGGGCATCATTTGGTGGAATGGCCCAGGAAGGCTGGCAGAGTGTAAAGGGAGGGCTACCGCTGGCCAGCTAAGAATGGCTTTTACATCCCAAAGGGTTTAAAACAATAACAAAAAACAAAGAAGAATCTGCTACTTTAGGGGATCACATGACCCACAAAACCTAAAATATTTATTATCTGGCTCTTTGCAAAGAACTTTTGGGTTGAAAAGAAAACGAAGAGGCTGAGATGGAGTCGTCCTGGGGCGGGCGGGGAGCGGAGAAGACTTAGCTAGAACAGCATCTCAGAATTGAAGAGTCACAAATTCTCTGAGATTGGAGGGGTTAACAGTGTTAAGTGTGGCCCAGAATTCAGGTAAGATGGAGATTTAAGAGTACATTGGAAATGACATTTAGGAAGTAGGTCACTGTGACCTCTGAGCAGTTTTAGGGGTGTGTTAATACATAGTCTTCTGAGTTACAAGAAATAAAAACAAAGAAAGGGAGGGAGGATGGAAATGGGGAGGTTGGGGAGACACCTAGAAAAAATGAGTGCTTAGTAAAAGTTAATTGAAAAAAACTGGCATGATTTCTTTAAGACAATTTATATTATGAATGCTATTATGTTCATTTCTTTAAAGCACACCTTTGCAAATATGTTCATTTCTTTCTTTTTTTTTTTTTTTTTTTTTTTTTTTTTTTTTTTTTTTTTTTTTTTTTTTTTAGATGGATGGTGTCTTGCTCTGTCGCCCAGGTGGATCTCAGCTCACTGCAACCTCCACCTCCCGGGCTCAAGGGATTCTCCTGCATCAGCCTGCCGAGTAGCTGGGGCTACAGGCGAGCTCCACCACACCTGGCTAATTTTTCGTATTTTCAGTAGAGACGGAGTTTCACTATGTTGGCTAGGCTGGTCTCGAGCTCCTGATCTCAGTTGATCTGCTTGCCTTGCCCTCACAAAGTGCTGGGATTACAGGAGTGAGCCACCGTGCCCGGCCAAACATGTTCATTTCTTTAAAGCACAGTTTAGATCTGTCTGACTTAAGCTATGCATCTTTCCTTTTCTAATCTCTCACTCTATAAGGAGGCAAATTCCTAATGGACTTAAAAATAGAGTGTAACAGCATTGGGTGCAAACCAGTCCATCTCCCTCATGTTACTGGTGAGGCAGCAGAGGCCCATGGAGAAGTGACCTGACCAGGTCACACAGCCACTGTGCAGGAGCCACAACTCTGCCTTTCGATCCCAACTATTTTCCACTCTATCACTGCCATTTTATCTTCTTTAACACTCCAGGACCATCTAACATCTTGCTCGCATCTAGTAGGTCCTCCATACATATTTTATTTATTTATTTATTTATTT
>NW_016107336.1:818770-827070 GCF_001604975.1 Cebus imitator
GGTTTCACCGTGTTGACCAGGATGGTCTCGATCTCTTGACCTCGTGATCCACCCACCTCGGCCTCCCAAAGTGCTGGGATTACAGGCATGAGCCACCGCGCCCGGCCCTATTTATTTATTTTTTTACATATTTTAAATAATTATGTATTTCACTTGAAGACATTGCATTTCATTCTTTTTCAGCCTTCTGTTTTCAATACCTTCCTTCAGTTTTATAAAACTCAACATCATTGTAGTGTAATTTACATACAATCAAATGACCCAACTTAAGAATGCAGTTTGCTGGATTTTGACAAGTGTAGACTCTTACGTAATCACCATCATAATCATCTACAACATTTCTATCTTGGCAAAATATTCTCTCCTGTTCCTTTTCCACCCTTACCTCTGATCCCAGGTAACCATTAATTTGCTTTCTGTTGTCATAGATGATTTTCCCTTTTTCTAAGGTTTCATATAAATGGGATCATACATTATGTACTCTTTGGTATTTGGCTTCTTTGACCTCACATAATGTAAAATAAAAATATATTCAGGGTCAGGCATGGTGACTCACACCTATAATCCCAGAACTTTGGGAGGCTGAGGAGGGTGAATCACCTGAGGTTGTCAGGAGTTTGAGACCAGCCTGGCCAACATGGTAAAACCCCGTCTGTACTAAAAATACAAAAATTAGCCAGGCATGGTGGTGCATGCCTGTGATATCAGCTACTTGGGAGTCTGAGGCAGGAAAATTACTTGAGCCCGGGAGGCGAAGGTAGCAGTGAAATGAGATCGTGCCACTGCACCCCAGCCTGGGCAACAGAGTGAGACTCCGTCTCTAAATAAATAAATAAATAAAACAGGTAAAGATATGTTTTGGATTTATTCAGATTGTGTACATCAGTAGTTTGTTCCTTTTTATTGCTGAGTAGTGTTCTATTATATAGACATATATAGATATACCATCATGATCTATTTACTTGGTAATAGATATTTTGTTTATTTTCTGTTTTTACTATTATAAATAAAGCTGCTATAGGTATTTATGTACAAGTCTTCTTGTGGACAAGTTTTCACTTCTGTTTCATTTCTCTTGGGCAAACAAGTAGGAGTGAAATCGCTGGGTCATATATTTAGTGTAACCCTCCAAGAAACTGCCAAACGATTTTCCAAATTGGTTGTGCTGTTGTGTACATCTATCATCAATGTTCATCCTGGCCAATACTTGGCACTGTCAATTTAAAAAATTTTAGCCATTCTGGTGGCTGTGGAGTGGTTTTAATTTGCATTTCTCTGATAAATGAAAATGTTAAGCATTTTTCATGTACTTATTGGACAATTGTACAACTTCTGTTGTAAAATATTTGTTTATATCTTTTGATCATAAAAAATTGGAGCTTTATCTTCTTATTGTTTATTTATAAGAGTTGTTTATATATTCTGGATAGAAGTCCTTTGTCAGTTCTGTCTGATATATGTGAAGATTAGAAGTTAAAACTTTAATGCAGTTCAATTTTTCAATTTCTTCTTTTCATGCTTTTGTGTCCCATCTAAGGAATCTGCCTAACCCAAACTTGTGAAGACTTTTTCCTATTTTTTCGTATAGCAATGTTATAATTTTAGCCTGTAGAAGTAGGTCTTTGATTATTTCAAGTTAATTTTTGCATATGGTGTGAAGTAAAAGTTAAGGCTCATGTTTTTTCATATGGATATCTAGTTTTTCTAGCACAATTGTTGTAAAGATACCCTTTGCTCATTGAATTACCTTGGCACTTCTGTCTAAAGTCAATTGACTATATGTGTAAGGGTCTACTTCTGAACTCTCGGTTCCATTAATCTGTTTGTCTGTTCTTACACTAATACTATACTATCTTAACTACTGTAGCTTTACAGTTAGTATTGAAATCAGTTAGCATAATTTCTCCACCTTCATTCTTCTTTTTAAAAAAAATTCTTGGCTTTTCTATGTCTTTTGCAGTTGCACAGAGATTTTAGCATGAACTTGTCAGTTTCTCTTAAAAAGTGTGCTTAGATTTTGATAGACATTGCACTGAATCTATTGATCAATACTTTTTTCATTAAAAAGTATCATTCAGGGTTTGCTGGCTTTCATGCATGACGGCTTATTTCCTTGAATGTTCTGAGATATTTTTATTGTGAGCTGATATTCCTTGGAAATCTATCTTTTGTAATTTTTTGAGGCCTGGATTTAAAATCTGTTTTCCAGAGAAGATTTGTGTATATATTTCCCAGGCATAATTTACTACCTTGGCCTATTCTAAACAAAAATTTCAAACAAAAATAGTTTCTCAAAAAACAAGTTTCTCTTTTTGTTGTTTTAGAATGATGGTGCCCTTTTCTAATAATTATTTTTCCAGTTTTCCCATGGATGTATGGGTGAAGAAGATTGACCAGTTTATGCCACTCTGTATGTGAGTAAAACAAAGAAGTTAAAACAGTGTATTTTCTTCATGTAAGGATAACTACTTGGCACAGAGTTGGATTAGACCAGCTCAGTGCGGACAATCCTAATGGACTAAAATGGGAATTTCTCTAGAATGATAGAGCAACTGAACTTATTTCCTTTATTATGAAATTGGAGCCAATCAGCAACAGATTTATTTGAATCTATCTTTATTACAAATGAACCACACAAATGTAAAAATAGATAAGCAGGTTCACAATAGTCACTGCTGATGGTGTGTGGAGGTGTGTTCTGTGTGGCAGTGTTTGTTAGACCAGGACTGTGTGAAGGTGCAGGGAGGGGGCTTCACAGTGTTGACAAGTTGGAGAGGCAACAGAAATGAGCAGGAACATGGGGGTCCACCTGCAGGAATTTTACCTGTAGCTATCTGCCCTTTCCAATCTCTTTTTTTCTATTCTTTTTTCTCATTTTTTTTTTTGAGACGGACTCTCACTCTGTTGTCCAGGCTAGAGTACAACATGCAATCTCGGCTCACTGCAACCTCCACCTCCTGGGTTCAAGTGATTCTCCTGCCTCAGCCTCCCAAGTAGCTGGGATCACAAGCGTGTGCCACAACACCCAACTAATTTTTGTATGTTTAGTAGAGACAGGGTTTCACCATGTTGGCCAGGCTGGTCTTGAAATCCTGAACTCAGGTAATCCACCTACCTCGGCCTCCCAAAGTGCTGTGATTACAGGCATGAGCCACCACACCCAGCCAGCTCTCTCCAATTTCTAATAGCACATTTTCCACACAGATTGGATGGGCAATTCTAATATCTTGTGCTTCCCTAGACTAGTACTTCTCAAACTCACCTGGGGATCTTGTCAAAATACACATTCTGATTTAGTAGGTCTGGGGTGCAGGCCTGAGATTCTGCATTTCCATTAAGCCCCCGCAGGGGATCTCAATGATGCTGGTTCACGCACCAAATTTTAAGCAGTAAAGTGTGGCAGGCGCAGTAGTTCATGCCTGTAATCTCAGCCCTTTGGGAGGCCAAGATGGGTGGATCACTTGAGGTCAGGAGTTCAAAGCCAGCCTGGCCAATATGGTGAATATCTACTAAAATAGATATTCATCTCTACTAAAAATACAAGACAAATTACCTGGGCATGATGGCACATGCCTCTAATCCCAGCTACTTGAGAAGCTGAGGCAGGAGAATTGCTTGAACCCAGGAGGCAGAGGTTGCAATGAGCCGAGATGCCACTGCACTCCAGCCTGGGTGACATAGCAAGATTGTCTTAAAAATAAAATAGGCCAGGCATGGTGGCTCATGCCTGTAATCCCAGCACTTTAGGAAGCCAAGGCGGGCAGATCACAAGGTCAGGAGAGCAAGACCGTCCTGGCCAACATGGTGAAACCCTGTCTCTACTAAAAATACAAAAAAATTAGCTGGGCGAGGTGGCGCACACCTGTAGTCCCAGCTACTCGGGAAGCTGAGGCAGAAGAATTGCTTGAACCCAGGAGGCAGAGATTGCAGTGAACCGAGATCACGCCACTGTGCTACAGCCTGGGTGACAGTGCGAGACTCCGTCTCAAAATAAATAAATAAGTAAATAAATAAAGTAAGATAAAACAAACAGTAAAGTCCTGCAAAAATATCTACCCTTCAGTTTACACTTGCCTATCTAAAGTGCCACCACTGCTTCTCAAAGTACAAATATTATCATCAATCATTAACATCTTGATGTTAATTTGTTTATCAGATCTTTGTGGATTGGGTAGTAATTTATAGGCAAAGAATTGGCAAATTTTCAACAAGGAAAACCACTTTAGCTAAATCGCATTTTACATCATGGAAGCATATACATACAGAAATTGAAAAGGAATTTTTTTTTTTTTTTTGAGACAGAGTCTCATTGTGTGGCCCAGGCTGGAGTGCAGTGGCACAATCTCAGCTCACTCTAACCTCCACCCCCCGGGTTCAAGTGATTCTCCTGCCTCAGCCTCCTGAGTAGCTAGGATTACAGGTGTGTGCCACCACACCTGGCTCATTTTTATATTTTTAGTAGAGACAGGGTTTTGCCATGTTGGCCAGGCTGGTCTTGAACTCCTGACCTCAGGTAATCCACATGCCTCGGCCTCCCAACGTGCTGGAGTTACAGGTGTGAGCCCCTGCGTCAGGCCCCATTCACTGTTTCATTCAACAGATATTACCAAGCACCTACTACTCACCAGGCATTCTTCCAGATTCTGGTGATACAACAGTGAACAAAAGAAACTATTTCCTTTATGGAAAGAAGGAGGTCAGCCCAATAAACAAACAAACATGTAAAAGTGTCCTGGGAGACTATGGAAAAAAATATGCAAAGTAAGAGGATGGGGACTGTGTGTCCTGGGTGGATTTGCTATTTCAAATAGAGTGCTCTGGCCGGGTGCAGTGGCTCATGCCTGTCTCTAAAGAAATAAATAAATAAATAAATAAAGTGCTCAGGAATGGTGTCTCCGATGACGGTGAGTGGAACCTAGAAGACGGGAGGGGTAGGCTCTTCATTCTCTATTCAGGCAGAAACATTACAGACCTTAGTCACAGAGGACCTGGAAGGGCCCAGAACCTTCTATTACCAATAGGCTTTAGTATCCACACCTTTGGCTTAGCTCACAAAATATTTATAATGGCCTCAGTGACACCTTATTTAATGAGACGCTTACATACTTTTTTTAATTTTAAAATTTTGATTTTAAGGTTATTAAGAAGAATTATTCATGGGTTTCCAATTAATAGGCCCCACAACTGAATTAAGATGGAATGAGGCAGCCTCCCAGGCTCCCCAGGTTCAGAAATGGCTCTCCTGACCAAATGAAATTTCAGGTGAGACCTGAAGGGTGAGTGAGATTTAGCTGGGGTGGCGGGAATGGCTGAGTGGCTCAGAGGAAACAGTACGTGCAAAGGCTTTGGGCTGGCTTGCTTACTCTGAAGATGTCATTTTCCTTTCTTTTCTCTTTCTCTTTTTTTTTTTTAGATGGAGTTTTGTTCCTGTTGCCCAGGCTGAAGTACAATGATGTAATCTCAGCTCACCGCAACCTTCACCTCCTGGATTTGAGCGATTCTCCTGCCTCAGCCTCCTGAGTAGCTGGGATTACAGGCATGTGCCACCATGCCTGGCTAATTTTGTATTTTTAGTAGACAAGGGATTTCTTCATGTTGGTCAGACTGGTCTTGAACTCCCAACCTCAGGTGATCTGCCTGCGTTGGCCTCCCAAAGTGCTGGGATTACAGGCATGAGCCACTGAGCCTGGCCAAAGACGTCATTTTCAAGGTGACACCGTGTAGCCTTGAATCTTCAAGCACAGGAAGGAAACCTTCTCCTCAGTGTAAGCCAAAGCTGTTACGTACCATCCTCTCTGCAGGCATTTTGGGGTGTGCATGACCTCTCTCCCCTGCCCCATGCTGCTATTTGTGTTATGTTAGATGCCGATTCTTTAATTTCTTAAAGCCCTCCCCAGGGCCTTGAAACTATTTCTTATGGTGCCTGACATGTATCTCCCTTGGGTCCTGAGGGTGACAGGCCTTCTGGCCCTGAATTCCTGTTCTCATGATTCATTGCCAGGCTTGGCTGGGCACTTATGCAGTGGCATCTGGAAAATAACTTTCCTGCTCCATGATATAGCTTTTGAAAACTAAAACCATGCCATCCTATAATCTCACAGTCATACTGTGAAGTCTCCATTTAAAAAAAAGTTTCCAATGATTTGAAGAAAATCTTACATATTTAGTTTTGTACTAGATGGAATAGATAACTAAAATATGTAATTATAAGTGTACCCAGATTTTGGAAAAACTGATACATGGAAATTCTTATAGCATAGTTATATTTGGAGAAAATTTTCACCTTAAAAATCACTGGTAGTTTCCTTTAAATAATTTTCCCAGTGTAGTTAAAATCAGATCAAATTTTCATAAAATTCAGTTCCTGTTCAACCTTTCAGCATCTGTAGGAAGCTATTCATTAAATAAGGAGCAGCACATCTGTATTGCTCTTTTGCCCTATTCTACCCACCACACCAGGACTTGCTAGGCCTCTCCTCCTGAAGCTCTCTCATCCCTAACCTTCAGGTGGTCCCCTTTGTGCCTACCCATAGATTCTGCTTGGCCCAGCTTCTGGAATCGGAGCTGCACTTGGAATAACCTGGCTCACTGGTCTTCCCATGCTAGCTACTGCCCATCTCTTCACTTCTTTTTCCAACAAAGCTCTTTAGAAAGTAGTTTCCACTGATTGTCTCCAATCAATCCTTCCCCCATATAATCCTTTGAACGTTTTTTTTTTTTTTTTTTTTTTTTTTTNTTTTTTTGAGACAGAGAGTCTTGCTCTGTTGTCCAAGCTGGAATGCAATGGCACCATCTTGGCTCACTGCAGCCTCTACCTCCCGAGTTCAAGTGATTCTCGTGCCTCAGCCTCCCAAGTAGCTGGGATTACAGGCGTGCACCACCATACCTGACTAATTTTTGTATTTTTAGTAGAGATGGGGTTTCACCACATTGGCCAGGCTGGTCTCAAACTCCTGACCTCAAGTGATTCGCCTGCTTCGGCCTCCCAATGTGCTGGGATTACAGGCATGAGCCACAGCACCTGGCCTTGATCTCATTTTAATCAGGCTGTCACCCCTCTTCCTCCTCTCAAACAGGAGACCTAGTGGCTTTGTCAAGGTCACCAGCCAAATCCAATGGGCTGGTGCTCAGTCCTCTGGTTCTTCAGGAGCTGGTTACTCTCTCTGCTGTCCCCTTGTCCTTGGCCTCCGGGCCAGCATTCTCTCAACTTCTCCCCACTCCCTCACACTCTTTCCTGGTTCCTTCTCTCCCTAATCCCAATCACTGGAATATTCCAGGGCTCAATCTTCAGACTTCTCACTCTACAGCAACTCCCTCGGTGTCATCATTTAGTTATGTGGCTTTAAATACAATAGTCCCCTCTTCTCCACAGTTTTACTTTTCTTTGTTCCAGTTACCCATGGCCATCTGTGGTCCAAAACTATAAGATATTTTGGGGTCATGTATGGTGGCTCATACCAGTAATCCCAGCACTTTGGGAGGCTGAGCTGGGTGGATCACTTAAGTTCAGGAGTTCGAGAACAGCCTGGCCAACAGAGTAAAACCCTGTCTCTCTAAAAATACAAAAATTAGGCCAGGTGCAGTGGCTCACACCTGTAATCCCAGCACTTTGGGAGGCTGAGGTCAGCAGATCAGGAGGTCGGGTGATCTTGGCTCACTGCAACCTCCACCTCCCAAGTGATTCTCCTGTCTCAGCCTCACAAGCAGCTGGGATTATAGGTCTGCTCCAACACACCTAGCTAACTTTTTTTCTTTTTCTTCTTCTTCTTCTTTTTTTTTTTTTTTTTTTTTTTGTAGAGACAGGGTTTTACCGTGTTGGCCAGGCTGGTCTTGAACTCCTGACCTCAGATGATCTGCCTGCCTCAGCCTCCCAAAGTGCTGGGATTACAGGCATGAGCCACCAAGCCCAGCCTCAACCCCTTGACTTCAGACATCTGACCTCCAGGACTGTAAGAGAACACACTAGTGTTGTTTCAAGCCACTAAGTTTGTGGTAGTTTGTTATGGTCACAATAGGAAACTCATACACAAGCTTCCCCGTGTCAGTAAATGGTGACATCATCCTTTTAGTTACTCCAGAGAGACACTGTTGTTGTCCTTGTTTTTTCCTCTTTCTCATATCCCACATCCACTTCATCAGCAAATCCTATCGGCTCTGTCTTCAAAATATATCCAGAATCCAACGACTGTTCACACCTGCCACCAGGTACCACTCTGGTCTCCTTTTCCCTGGAGGACTACAGATACCCCCTAGTGAGCCTGCCTGCATCCCCCTCTTCCATCTGCAGTCTATTCCACACA
>NW_016107336.1:829325-834734 GCF_001604975.1 Cebus imitator
GCCAGCATGATCAGGTTAAAACAACATTAGCATTTCTCTCTCACACCCTTCGATGGCTCCCCACCTCATAAGGAAGAGAACCTCACATCTTTACCGTGGCCTACAAGGGCTCCCCCATTCTGGCTGCTGGACACCTCCCTGAGCTTGTCTTCTGTCCATGTCCCCGGCTCAAGCTCCAATCCCAGCGCAGGTGCTACCCAGAGCGTCCTTCAGGAGCGGAGGTGCACTGCTGGCTGCCAGCCCTTGGATGCTGAGGTGGCCTTGGCTGGGGAGAGCTGTTCCCCTCAACACCCCATCTCACTCCCTTCTCAAAGTAGCCAGCATCCATTGGCTGAATGGTTTGGAGGTGCAAGGGCCTGTCCCCTCTCCCCAGCTCAGAGCAGCTCTGAAGGGCCATCCTATCAGAGGATGGCCCTTCAGGGGCTTTGGTTTGGGAGTGCATCACAGCTCATCTCCCTCTGCCCAGCCTTGCTTCCTTCCTTCCCGCAGTTTGATCCCAAGAGCACTTCCTAGTAAGCATCAAGTGTGCCAATCACCTCAGACACTGCTTTCCCTGACCTGTGAACCTGATCTCTTTGCTAGTCCAAAACACCCCAAGTACCCTTGATCTCAAAGCTTCTGCAGTGACTGCCTGCAAATCTCTTCTCCCAGGTATTCAGGACATTTAGCCCCTCCTTCCTTCAAGTCTCTGCTCAAATGTCCAATGGCCTGTGGCCCTGACAACCTTATGTAAAATAGCAAATACCACCACCATCACCAGCATGACAAACTCCATTATGCAGTTTTTATTCTACAGTTTTTAACCTCATTAGATATATATTTACTTGTTTATTTGTTTTCTGTCACTAGACTCCAGCTTGAAGAAGGCAGAGACTTGATCTACTTTGTTCACAGCTATTTCCATAATAACTAGAATGGTGCCTGCCACATAGTAGAGGCTTAGTACCAAGTCAGGCGGGTGCTGATCTTGCTCTGACCTGATTCCAGTAATTGGCTCTCCACCATAGGCCCCTGTGATGAAAGTTTTGCCTTGAGGGTTTTCATCTTGACCCCTTTGATACCTCTGATTCTGTGTCGATGCCTTCATGGCTTCCTTTACATCCTCCACAACTAAAGGCCTGCCTTGTGTCTTTCTCAGTCTTTCTAGAGTTTCAAATCCTGCCCTATGGCTTAGTCCCTACATACCTGCCCTTAGGCTGGAGGAACCCCACCTCTCAGGCTCCAGATGTACTTGTGTGGTGGATTACCGAAACTCCCCTGCTCCCATCTAAGTCCCTATTCTCAGCAACATCCCTTCAGGGTCTGGCCAGGCTCCCTAAAAGCCCTGTCCAGCCTGGGGGTGGTGACTCATGTCTGTAAGCCCAGCACTTTGGGAGGCTGAGGTGGTGGATCACCTGAGGTTGGGAGTTCAAGACCAGCCTGACCAACATGGTGAAACTCCGTCTCTACTAGAAATACAAAAATTAGCCAGGCGTTGTGGCGCATGCCTGTAATCCCAGCTACTTGGGAGACTGAGGCAGGAAAATCACTTGAACCTGGGAGACGGAAGTTGCAGTGAGTGGAGATCGCGCCATTGCACTCCAGCCTGGGCAACAAGAGCAAAACTCTATCTCAAAAAAAAAAAAAAAAAAAAAAAAAAAGCCCTGTCCAAGCTGTGAGTCACACCTTGACCTTCAGCATCAAAGAGGGCATTGCTGCTACAGGGGACGAAGCTCCCAGAAGAGCCAGAGCAACCTGGGTATGAGTCCCAGCTCTGTCATGTACCAGTGGGGGCAGCGTTGGCAGGACACTCGCTTCCCTGAACAATGGCTTCCTCCCTGGTAAAGCTAAGTCAGTGATGTCAGCCTCGCAGAGTGGCTGTCAAACAAGACATAAACACATATGAGAACAGTCAGTCAATCTCTCCCAACCAAACTGAAATCCTCTGAAGCACCTGCCCTGTTGTGTTAAATGGAAAAGCACAATGTCCTTAGGAAGAAACTCAGAGACTAAGTAGCTCTATGTGCAAAAGAATCTGCTGTGGAAAACCATTTAGAGCGACATGACGTTCCATAATAATTCCAAACATATTTGAGCAATATAATAAGCTGTACAGCAAAGTCACATTATCAGCCAAGTATACTGGGTCTAGGCATGATCTCAAGCATGAGAAAAGCCTGGCTTCACCTCTGAAAGGTAACCTTCCACCAAGAGGCAGCACAAAAGCATAATCAGTGGATGGGTTTCCCTCCCCCATCCATGGCTTGCCCAGATCTAATGGAAACATTTATACTAAACCTTGCCAAATTCACAGAAGCTTTTCCAGTTCCCATTACTTTGCTATTCAAAGGAAGGGAGTAATCACATCAGAGGTAGGGTGTGGTACAGTATACTTAACAGAGCGCTGAAAGCAAGTTCAACACAGATGACCAATATTGGCAGATTGCACAGTTCTCGAGTTATTTTTGTGATGGGCAATGTTTCTCCTTTTTGTTCTGTTTTCCTCCCTCTTAAGTTGGCTAATGATTCCCAGTGAATAGAACTCTGTCCAGTACAATTCAGTTAGCCCACAATGAATAGAGTGTCAATGAGAGATGCTGCATTGACAGTCTCTACTTTACTGGATTCCCTGTAAAGATGGAAAAGGAACTGCTGTTGGGGGTATTCATTTGTAATTTGTGCTCTTGGTCTGGAAGTGGGCCATCGGCTCAGCAAAGAGAATACAAAAACATACAATAAGGTCACCACTCTTTCTGAAGCCTGAGCCATCATCTCTTGGATAATCAAAACATGTATAGACACATTATGAATGTGTTTAGTCTTTTCCTACGTGACCAGGTAGGAAGCTTCCTGGTCCAACCTAGGTGAGTGTTTCATGTTGGCTTGGCAGGCATTGTCAGGCGTCCGGAGATGTGATATACATGTTTAGCTCCCTGCAATCAGCAGGCTGCCACATTCACTACCAGCTGCATTTTCTCTGTGATACTGCCAAAAAGAATGTGTTTAAAGTCATTATTGATTATTCTTTAATCCACACTGTGTTAGGAGCAAAATTGAATCTGACAAGACGTGGTATCTCTTCTTCACATACTTTGTACATTCCAATTGATAGGGCTGTCCTTGAGGGTATAAAGTGTGCATCCAAGAAGCCAGGCAGATTCCTTTGTATTCAGCCTGTGGACTGTTCAGAGATTCCCAATTTCCTCCTGGGGAGTTGATTGCAGGAGTCAAGAGGGATATTTGAGTCAGGGAGTATTTCCCAAGAGAAACCTTAATATTTAAACATCAATTTTTATTTTTATTTTTGAGACAGAGTCGTCGCTCAGGCTGGAGTGCAATAGGCAAGATCTCGGCTCACTGCAACCTCCGCCTCTGGGGTTCAAGTGATTCTCCTGTCTCAGCCTCCTGAGTAGCTGGGATTACAGGCGCCTGACACCAGACCCAGCTAATTTTTGTATTTTGAGTAGCGATGGGGTTTCACCATATTTGTCAGGCTGGTCTCAAACTCCTGACCTCAGGTGATCCACCCGCCTCAGCCTCCCAAAGTGCTGGGGTTACAGGCATGAGCCACCACCCCTGGTCCAGCTTTCAGTTTTTTTTTTTTGAGACAGAGTCTCATTCCGTTGCCAGGCACCAGGCTGGAGTGCAGTGGCGCAATCTCGACTCACTGCAACCTCCGCCTCCTGGGTTCAAGCGATTCTTCCGCCTCAGCCTCCTGAGTCGCTGGGACTATAGGCGCATGCCACTACACCCAGCTAATTTTTGTATTTTTAGTAGAGACGGGGTTTCACCAGGTTGGCCAGGATGGTCTCGATCTCTTTTTTTGTTTGTTTTTGTTTTTGTTTTTGAGACGGAGTCTTGCTCTGTTGCCAGGCTAGAGTGCAGTGGCGCAATCTTGGCTCACTGCAACCTCCGCCTCCTGGGCTCAAGTGATTCTACTGCCTCAGCCTCCCGAGTATGTGGGACCACAGGCGCGTGCCATCACACCCAGCTAATTTTTTTGTATTTTTAGTAGAGACAGGGTTTCACCATGTTGGCCAGGATGGTCTCGATCTCTTGACCTTGTGATCCACCCACCTCAGCTTCCCAAAGTGCTGGGATTACAGGCGTAAGCCACCACACCCGGCTCAGCTTTCAGTTTTGAAAAATCTATCACATACTCATGATTAAAAAAAAATTAAACAGTGCACAGTGAAGAGTACACCGCCTCACAGCATTTCCCCCCACCCAGTTCCCATCCCCCAAGGCAACTACTGTTAGGAATTTTTAGTGTATCTTCCCAGAAAGAGTCTGTATATAAGAGGAGCTTTGATTTTTGAGATGCATTTTTGTATGTTCAGTTCAAGTGGTTCACAAGATGCCTTTTCCAAATAACTCCATGGCAACGCAACTCTGGAACTCACACGCACACGGATGTATACATGGACACACACAGTCGTTCTTTTGAGCATAAAATGGAGGGGAAATGATGCAACAGAGAGTGAATAGAAGGCATATTCCAGTAAACCGCAGTGGCTAGTGGTTTCTCAGATGGTTCCAGACAGCTTTTTATACAGAAATAGCTCAGTGAGAACACCCCAGCCTACTCAGACTGCAGAACAAATCCCAGGAACTTGCCTTTGTGCAATCTCCCCCTTGAAGCTCAAGTCTAAACACATCAGAGCTTGGCAGGGCTGCATGGGTATGTTAGCGAACAGACAGAACACCCTGGCTCCTCAGGCGCTCCTTGTTTTTTTCCCTCTGGACCAGCAGATTTTTCTTATAGCTTACACCTGTTCCTCCCCCACCCCGACAACATGCGGAAATGTAAAGCCCCTCAAGCTTTCCTTGATCAAGAGGTTAAATAAAAAACCAACTCACTCTCACACTCTAAGAGAAAGGAAAATAACCACCAGTAGGTATAAAGCCAAGACACACACACACACACACACACACACACACACACACACTTGGCAGAAATAAATTAAGAAAAATCGTTTTATCTATGAGACTATTCTGAAACTAAGTGATGCATGATATTATTCAAATAATATCAAATGCATGATATTATTCCACAGAATAGAGATGGCTGGATGGGAATGATAGTCTCTTGATACATTGTTGTTCTAGAGATTTTCTAGAACTGAAATGTGCAACAGGACATTTGAGAACTTTTATCTAAGTACTGATGTATTAATAATACAGCATTATCAAAAGCACTGTCATAATTATTAATAAAATTATCTCACCTACAAGAGTCTCAATAAAAATATCTCATCAAAAGCCAAATTCTAATGTAGGAGCCCTATGGAAAGCAATAGAAAAGAAACATTTCCACTGCATAGCTGATACACTTGAAAGTATAGGTATTACTCCTGGTCAAATAAACAGTTGTTTGTACAGTTTTGAGGACACTGACAAGATCACTCTTTTTTTTTTTTTTTTTTTTTT
>NW_016107336.1:836044-844445 GCF_001604975.1 Cebus imitator
ATGCTGGGATTACAGGCATGAGGCACCCGCACCGGCCTGCTACAAGGTTTTGAAGCTCACAGTTATCCCTCCAACATCTGTTTCACTGTTTCCTCACTGTGCCATTTGAGGAACTGATCACGGTCTACAGGTTCTCCTGATTAGCTTATGTTAGTAGTTCTCAAAGTGTGGTAGCATCAGTTTCACCTGAAAACTTGTTAGGGAAATTCTCAGGCTTTTCTCTGGACCTACTGAATCCAAAACTCGGGCTGAGGCCCTGTCATCTGAGGGGTCCAATATGTCCTTCAGGTTATTCTGATGTGTGCTCACGTTTGGGAACCACCAGTGTCTGTACCAGTCATGGTAATCCTGTCCCTCTTTGCTAGTGACAACCAAAATGAGGGATCGAGGCATAAGTGTCAAATCATTGAGGTTTAGTAAGCCAGCTTAAGGGTGTGCCCTGGAAAAATGTGAGTCACAGAAGCATCTGTGGCTGCTTTTTTCCAAAGAGGGTCTCAGGAGGTTTAGCATTTAAACATTTTCCTTAAGAAAAGGGGACGGGGCATGAGACAAATGGTTACATACTTGTGAGACTTTAGTTGGTGCTTATTTTTCCTAAGATAAGGTGAACAAACATTTGAAGAAAAAGGGAATAGAGGCCAGGCACAGTGGCTCCTGCCTGTAATCCCAGCACTTTGGGAGGCAGAGGCGGGCAGATCACGAGGTCAGGAGATCAAGACCATCCTGGCCAACATGGTGAAACCCTGTCTCTACTAAAAACACAAAAAATAGCTGGGTGTGCTGGCGTGTACCTGTAATCCCAGCTACTCGGGAGGCTGAGGCAGGAGAATCGTTTGAGCCTGGGAGGCGGAGGTTGCAGTGAGCTGAGATCACGCCACTGCACTCTTTGCCTTTTTTTGAGACTTCACCCAAAAAAAAAAAAAAAAAAAAAAAAAAAAAAATCAAAAAAAAAAAAAAAAAAAAAAAAAAGAGAGAGAGAGAAAGAAAAGGAAAAGGGAATAAAAGAAGAAGATGTCTGAGGAGGGGTGAAGAAAAGATTAATCTCATCTTGTCTTTGTTCTGCACCTGGGAAGATAAACTAGTGGTCTTTTGAAAGAGCTGATTTCTATTAAGCCCTGAGAGATGAAAGTCTAATAGCTGTTAATAGAGGAAGGGGCCATAATGAGGCATGTCCAATCTCTCATCCCTTCATAGCTGTGAATTCAGCTTGCAAGGTTCCCTTGGCCAAGAAGGGGTCTGTTCAGTCAGGGGGTTGGAATTTCATTTTTATTTCTCACTTGTGATTGACTTAGAAACCAGTCTCAAGCCAATCAGCACATAGCATTCCCTTGATGTCAGTTATTAGTTTGTGGTTGAGGGAGTGGCCCTGTGTCTTTGTGGCAGCCATTCTGACTATGAAGGGAGCCAGCCTTAAGAGGAAGCTGACACTGAGGATGGAAAGCAGAGATGCAGGAAGAACCTAGGTCCCTGACACCAGGGTTCAATCAGCCTATCCCACCTTTGAAATTCCAATTACTTTGGTCAATACATTTCCTTTTTGGCTAAACCCATTTGAGTTGGCTTTGCCATTAGTTGCAGCTGAAAGCACACTACCAGATACAGTAAGCATTAAAATCCCTACTTTACACAGGAGAGGTTAGTTCAGACAACTAGGAAGTATATGTGCTAGAATTTTTTTTTTTTTGACAGAGTCTTGTGCTGTTATCCAGGCTGGAGTGCAGTGGCACCATCTCAGCTCACTGCAACCTTTGCCTCCCGGGTTTAAACAATCCTTCTGCTTCAGCCACCTGAGTAGCTGAGGCTACAGGCACACCCCACCACACCCGGCTAATTTTTTTGTATTTTTAGTAGAAACAGGGTTTCACTATGTTGGCCAGTCTGGTCTGGAACTCCTGACCTTAAGTGATGCACCCACCTAGGCCTCACAAAGTCCTGGGATTACAGGCATGGGCCACTGCGCCCAGCCCACGCTAGGATTTGAACCCAGGCCTCTGTTGTTAAATCCCACCTTTATAATGAAGTCATCAATGGTGAGATTTGTTCCTTTCCGGAAAGCAGAGGGTGTTATGTTCATTTCTGGTGGGTTAGGGTACTAAGAATACAGGTGGACAGCGGGCATTGGACAGAAGAAGGGATACCATGGAATGAGGAAAAGGTCAGGAGAGCGGAGGGAAGATGCAGGTAAGACAAACGCTCCTGCTGAAGTCTATTCTGGGCCAGCCCCAGGCTCTGGTATTTCTTTATGTTCTTAAATCAAATGACATCCTTTCTCCTCTCCTTTTGCCCAAAACAGATTGACATAATATGTTGTTTTGCAAGACCAACCCTGGAAGAGTAGAAAGCCAGTGTTCCTTTGAGGAGGAGGCTGATTGGTCAAAGTAGTTCTATAAACTGCATCCGCCCACACCACGCTACCCCAAAGACACTTTATAATCACAAAAGAAACAATCCCGAAGATTCCAGTTGTCAACGCAGCACGAATGTGGCAGCAGCAGACCTTGCCCAACAAACATACCACGGCATAAAGTCAGGATTTTCAGAACCTTGGGGATCTCAAGGCTCTGTGCCCGCTCCTTGGATGCCAGCGTTTGCGGGGGCTCTTGTCTCTGTTCCGCTACACCACTGCCTCCAAGGCAGGTCTGCTTCAGCCCTCCCGCTGCATTCCCGCCTCCTCGGTGGCCCCCTCTGAGAGTCATGTGGCTAATTTTAAACCGTAATCTGAAGCCCAGAACCAGAAAAGTCCCATGGTCTCAGGGTGGCCACAGCTAAAGCACACCCAGGAAACATGACAAAGGCTCTGGAGAAACAAGGCAAACAGAAAGGTGACAATTTTCTCTTCAGTGAGAATCAAGAGTTTAAAATAAAGACAGATTATCTGGGTTAAAAAATATGACAAAGGGCTTTGTGCTAGCTTGAAACTGATTGCTATGGGAAGCAGACAGTAAGCACTTATTGCAGACTCTGCTGTGTGTGGAGCACTATTTTAGCACTAGGAAGGGGCACCAGTAAGAGGACGGTCCTTCTGATGAGGTTTGATTACATTCATTTTTTTTTGTTTTTTGAGACAGAGTTTTGCTCCTGTTGCCCAGGCTGGAGTGCAATGGCACGATCTTGGCTCACCGCAACCTCTGCTTCCCGGATTTAAGTGATTCTCCTGCCTCAGCCTCCCGAGTATCTGGGATCACAGGTATGTACCACTGCACTTGGCTAATTTTGTGTTTTTAGTAGAGACGGGGTTTCTCCATGTTGGCCAAGGTGGTCTTGAACTCCTGACCTCAGGTGATCTGCCCATCTCTGCCTCCCAAAGTGCCGGGATTACATGTGTGAGCCATCCTGAACGGCCACTAATTTTTTTTTTTTTTTTTTGAGATGGAGTCTTGCTCTGTCACCCAGGCTGGAGTATAGTGGCCCAATCTCGGGTCCCTGCAGCCTCCATCTCCCGGGTTCAAGCGATTCTCCTGCCTCAGCCTCCAGACTAGCTGGGATTATAGGCGCCCACCACCATGCCTGGCTAATTTTTGTATTATTAGCAGAGACGGAATTTCACCATGTTGGCCAGGCTGGTCTTGAACTCCTGACCTCAGGTGATCTGCCCACCTCGGCCTCCCAAAGTGCTGGGATTACAGGCATAAGCCATCACACCTGGCTAATTTTTGTATTATTAGAAGAGACAGAATTTCACCATGTTGGCCAGACTGGTCTCGAACTCCTGACCTCAGGTGATCTGCCCACCTTGGCCTCCCAAAGTGCTGGGATTACAGGCATGAGCCACCACACCTGGCCCATTTAAAGTAATTTCATCGTCCTAAGGTCCACATGAGATAGGTACTGCTCTTACTCCTATTTCACTGAGGAGGAGACTGAGGCACTGAGAGGTTAAGTCATCTGCCTACTGTCATACAGGGTTCAAGCCAAGGCAGCCAGGCTCTGGAGGGCACACTCCTTGCCAGGACACAGCATATCAGCAGGGGTAAGCACAGAGGAGAATGGGTGGGTCCAGACACTTTCTCAGAGGAAGTAAGTTTTGATAAAAAGTGAAGATTGGCTGGGCGCAGTGGCTCATGCCTGTAATCCCAGCACTTTGGGAGGCCGAGGCGGGAGGATTGTTTGAACCTAGACGTTTGAGACCAGCCTGGTGAAACATAGGAAGACCTTATGTTTCACCAGGCATCATATTTAAAAAACAATTTTAAAACTTAGATTGGGTGTGTGTCTGTGATCCCAGCTACTCAGGAGGCCGAGGCAGGGCTGCTTGAGCCCAGGAGGTTTTCTGTCCTGCGACAGGAAACCCCGAGGGGCCAGGATTCCGCGGCCAGTCGCAGAGTTCCGAGCACACTCCCCGGCTTGCCTACCTGGGCCTGGGTCCGTCCGGAGTTTGGGGGAGCAGGGAGGAGGTCGCCAGGGATCTCCTCTGGCACAGGTGTCCTGGGGTCCCCGGGTGGCCAAGAGCTGAACCTCCCGACTGGGGCCACGAAGCTGTTGGTGGCGGCCCCGTGTGGCCCCTGCGGACTTGCTCCCCGGAAGAGGCCTCCCTGCGGACCGGAAGTCCCTGCGGACAGGAAGCCCCTGCCCGCCACGCGAGGCCTGCAGCCCCTACCCGCTGCAGGGGGCGGTGACCTGGCCCTGCCCTGTCTTGGCAACCACAGTGCAGCTGGGGGGACGCCCGTACACGGATGATTGCATTTTATTATTGTTTTTATTTTTCAGACAGGGTCTTGCGCTGTTGCCCAGGCTGGAGTGCAGTGGCATGATCTCAGCTCACTGCAGCCTCTACCTCCCAGGTTCAAGCGATTCTCCTGCCTCAGCCTCTTGAGTAGCTGGGACCACAGGGATGCACTATGATGCCTGGCTAATTAAAAAAATTTTTTTTTTAGAGGCAGGGTCCGGCTATGTTGCCCAGGCTGTAAATGTATGAACTGAGTTTCTCTCCTTGTGCTGACCAGAAGTAGACTTTGCCCCTCGTAAAACATTTTAAATGTAGAGATGATCACTAGATTGTTTCATTTCTTTATCACTAAATCCTTTTTTTCTTTTTTTTTGAGACGGAGTTTCACTCTTGTTACCCAGGCTGGAGTGCAATGGCGCGATCTCGGCTCACTGCAACCTCCGCCTCCTGGGTTCAGGCAATTCTCCTGCCTCAGCCTCCCGAGTAGCTGGGATTACAAGCACGCGCCACCATGCCCAGCTAATTTTTTGTTTTTTTAGTAGAGACGGGGTTTCACCACGCTGACCAGGATGGTCTCGATCTCTTGACCTTATGATCCACCCGCCTCGGCCTCCCAAAGTGCTGGGATTACAGGCATGAGCCACCGTGCCCGTGCTACTAAATCCTAATAAAAAGTCATTTGGGTTTTAACAGCAACCAAAGCATCTTCTTCTGAGGGAGAGGAGTCAGGAGTCATGGAAGGGGACCCACCAAGGTGTCATTTGGCCCCCAGGCTGGGCCTTCCAGCCACCAGCTGTGAGCCCTGCAGTGAAGTATACATTTTCTGGCTTGGGTTCTTCATCTGTATATCGAAGGTGTACAAGGATAGATGATTTCAGAGATTCCTTTTAGTGTTACTACTTGCTCTTTTTCTTTTTTTAGAAGAATGATGCACTCTTCTGAAGTTGCATTTTTTTCATGTCAGCTTTATTGAGATATATTTCAAAACACAATTTACCCATTCAAAATGTGGAATTTAATGGTTTTTAATATATTTACTGAGCTGTGCAGCTATCACTATGATTGATTTTAGAGCAGCTTCATCACCTCAGAACCAAATCCTACCCGATTAGCAGTCACCCTCTATTTCGCCCCAAGTCCTCCAGTTCCAGGCAACCATAAATCTACTTTCTATCTCTATGGTTTGGACCATTCTGGTGGCACTGTCTCATAGACACAGAAATACACCATCGGCCAGGTAAGGTGGCTCAAGCCTATAATTCCGGCACTTTGGGACACCAAGGCTGGTGAATCACTTGTGGTCAGGAGTTCAAGACAAGACTGGCCAACATGGCAATAACCCTGTCTCTATTAAAAATTCAAAAATTAGCCAGGGGTGGTGGTGCACACCTGTGATCCCAGCTACTTTGGAGGCTGGGGCAGGAGAAATGCTTGAACCCACGAGGCCGAGGTTGCAGTGAGCCGAGACTGCACCACTGCCCTCCAGCCTGGGCAACCGAGCAAGACCCTGTCTCAAAAAAAAAAAAAAAAAAAAAAAAAAAGAAAGAAAGAAACACACCATCACCAGAATAGGCAAATATACATTATATATATATATATATATATATTTTTTTTTTTTTTTTTTGAGTCGGAGTTTCGCTCTTGTTACCCAGGCTGGAGTGCAATGGCACAATCTCGGCTCACTGCAACCTCCGCCTCCTGGGTTCAGGCAATTCTCCTGCCTCAGCCTCCTGAGTAGCTGGGATTACAGGCACGCGCCACCATGCCCAGCTAATTTTTTGTATTTTTAGTAGAGACAGGGTTTCACCACGCTGACCAGGATGGTCTCGATCTCTTGACCTCGTGATCCACCCGCCTCGGCCTCCCAAAGTGCTGGGATTACAGGCTTGAGCCACCGCGCCCGGCCTACATTATATTTTTAACTCACAAGAAGTTCGGGTGAAAAGATGGCGTGCCCTGCAAATGTCCCAGTTTTTCCTGCGCTTTTTTTTTTTTTATCTGAAGTCCTGCTTTGCTTGAGAAGAGTGGGAGACACTCTTCTGGACTTCACTGAGAGCTGAGAGCAGGCAAGAAGGGTTTTATGCAAATAAAACACAGATTTTGGATGAGATGTGAATGCTTGCAAGGGTCTGGTCAGGATTTGGGTAGCCCAACTTTCAACGGAAGTTTTGAAAAGCTGTTGAAATTTGTTTTATTTTTTCATGAAGTGTTGCAGATGGTCAACTTGGATGATTAAGAATGAAATATCCCAGGCCAGGCATGGGGGCTCACGCCTGTAATCCTAGCACTTTGGGAGGTTGAGGCAAGTGGATCATGAGGTCAGGAGTTCGAGACCAGCCTGGCCAACATGGTGAAATCCCGTCTCTACTAAAAATACAGAAATTAGCTGGGCATGGTGGCAGGGCCTGTAATCCCAGCTACTCAGGAGGCTGAGGCAGGAGAGAATCACTTGAAACAGGAAAGCGAAGGTTGAAGTGAGCCAAGATCACACCACTGCACTCCAGCCTGGGTGAAAGAGTGAAACTTCATCTCAGAAAAAAAAGAAAAGAAAAAAAAAAGAATGAAATATCCCAGTTAATGATCATGTCACAAAAGAAGGGTACTGAAGACTGGGCTCAGTGGCTCACACCTGTAATCCTATCAATTTGGGAGGCCAAGGCGGATAGATGGCTTGAGTCCAGGAGTTTGAGACCAGCCTGGGCAACATGGCAAAACCCCATCTCTACAAAATAGCCAGGCATGGCGGTGCATGTCTGTAGTCCCAGCTACATGAAGGGCTGAAGTGGGAGGATGGGTTAAGAGAGGCAGAGGTTACAGTAAGCTGAGATTGCATCACTGCACTCCAGCCTGGGTGACTGAGCCAGACCCTGTCTCAAAAAAAAAAAAGGGGGGGGGGTACTGAATCAAACAGCAAGAACTATTTAAGGCCTAAACTTTGGGTGAATCTAAGACCCAAACAGTGGGCTCCATGTCAATATCAACTCCTTTGTATAAAGATTCCCCAATAAAAATATGAACATGTGGCTTACTCCTGTAATTCCAGCACTTTGGGTGGCTGAGGCAGGCAGATCACGAGGTCAAGAAACTGAGACCATCTTGGCCAACATGCTGAAATCCCATCTCTACTAAAAATAGAAAAAAATTAGCTGGGCATGGTGGCGCATGCCTGTAGTCCCAGCTACTTGGGAGGCTGAGACAGGAGGATCGCTTGAACCCAGATAGCACCACTGCACTCCAGCCTGCTGACAGAGCGAGACTCTTTCTCAAAAAACAAACAAACAAAAATATAAATATTCACAACCACCCTGGGATCTCTATGAAAGATTGATGTGGTATGACACTCGGGAGCTTACAGATATGTGCCTGGGCTATCTACATTCTTCCAAAGCTACTATAGTCTGTACCCTAGATATTCGAAGAAGAGTGTTCCTTTGCTAGGATACTGCATCTTTCTCTGTAAATTCATCTTAGTGCTCTGGGGTGGTTGCCAGGGAGAATACTAACAGAAGTTTGCTTGTTTGCTGGTTGGGGAAGTAATATTACTAGTAATTACTAGTAAGTGATTCCAGTTATTGCATGCAGACTACATATTTTATATGCATGTATGGGGTTTTATTGTTTACAAAATATTTTCATGTATTTGACCTCATTTGATCCTTACCACATGTGATCAGCAGGTAGGGTATCTATTTCCTGGAATCAGAATGCTTAGGTTTGACTTCTGAGTTAACATTT
>NW_016107336.1:845645-863660 GCF_001604975.1 Cebus imitator
AAAAAAAAAAAAAAAAAATTAGCCAGACACAATAGTGGACGCCTATAATGCCAGCTACTCAGGAGGCTGAGGCAGGAGAATTGCTTGAACCTGGGAGGTGGAGATTGCAGTGAGCCAAGATTACACCACTGCACTCCAGCCTGGGTGAAAGAGCAAGACTCCATCTTGGAAAAACAAAAAACAAAATCACGCTTGGAGGCTGGGTGCGGTGGCTCAGACCTGTAATCCCAGCACGTGGGGAGGCTGAGGCAGGCAGATAGCTTGAGCGCAAGTTTGAGACCAGCCTGGGCAACATGGCAAAACCCCTTCTCCACTACAAAATACAAAATATTTGCCAGGTGTGGTGGTACATGCCTATAGTCCCAGCTACTTGGGAGGATATGGTGGGAGAATTGCTTGAGCCTGGGAGGTGGAGGCTGCAGTGAGCTGAGATCACTCCACTGCACTCCAGCCTGGGTGACAGAGCAAGACTCCATCCCCCAAGAAAACAAAAAACAAACAAAAACCTATGGCTGGAATATAGTAAATAAATGCTCTATAAGTTTTCCAATTATCATTATTGTTGTTTTAGAAATGTAAGAACTATGGTGCTCTGGACTGAATTTGTGTTCTCCCAAATTCCTGTGTTGAAACCCTATTCCCCAGTGCGATGGTATGAGGAGGTGAGTAGGTCACAAGGATGGAGCCCTCATGATGGGATTAGTGCCCTTATAAGGAGAGACTCTAGAGAGCTTGTTTCCTCTGTCTCTCCACACCATGTAAGGACACAGCAAGATGACAGCTATTTGTGAACCAGGAAGCGGGATGTCAGCAGACACCAGATCTGCCAGCCAGTACCGTGATTTCAGACCTCCCAGCCTCCAGAATTGTGAGAAATAAATGTTTGTTGTTGAAGCCACCCAGTCTATGGCATTCTGTAATGGCAGCCCAGACTGACTAAGACATAGGCTTGGCAAGGTCAAATGGTTTTCCCGAGAGTCCAACAAGGGGCAAGGCCGGGAGCTCAAGCCAGGGCTCCTGACTTACTCGTGGTGGCCAAATATCTGCCTATAAAAACTGGTGTTTAGCAACCCTAACAAGATATTGTGCTGCTAAAACGACGTAAGTTTTGTTAATTCTCAGGAAAAAAGGTAAGAGGTACAGTTTTCTCAGTCTTAAAGGTTTTCCCATGGGGTTCTAAGCTTTGGAGAGTTGCTACTGCCTGCCTACTGGCACTTGCTGGTGCTTACCCCCAAGCAGAAGCATCCACATACATTTTTTCTTTCTGCTTTTTTTGTTTTGTTTTGTTTTGTTTTTTGAGATAGGGTCTTCTTCTGTCACCCAGGTTGGAGTGTAGTGGCACGATCAGAGCGCACTGTAGCCTTGACTTCCTGGGCTCAAGTGATCCTCCTGCCTGAGCCTCCTGAGTAGCTGGGACTACAGGCATGCATCATCACACCTGGATAATTTTTGTATTTTTTAGAGGTGGGGTTTCACCATGTTGTCCAGGCTCATTCACATAAATATTAATAGGGAAAAACTCAAAAAATTTATTTATGACTGCCTATAACCCCTGCCTGCCTGCCTTTAAAAACCCTTACCTGTAAGCCTTGGATTTTAAGCATGAGCTGCTTGATTCTCCTTGCTTGGCACCCTACAAATAAATGCCCGCCTTTCTCCCACTACAAGCCTCGATATAGATATTTGTCTTTACTACACCAGGCAGGTAGACCCCAGTTCAGCTCAGTAACACTCCCTTCCCTTTAAAAGGGGCAGGAGTGGTCAGGCAAGGTGGCTCACATCTGTAATCTCAGCACTTTGGGAGGCTGAGGCGGTTGGATCACCTGAGGTCAGGAGTTCGAGACCAGCCTGGCTGACATGTTGAAACGCTGTCTCTACTAAAAATAGGAAAAACTAGCTGGGTGTGGTGGTGGGCGCCTGTAATCCCAGCCACTCAGGAGGCTGAGGCAGGAGAATCTCCTGAACCTGGAAGGTGGAGGCTGCAGTGAACTGAGATCGCACCATTGCACTCCATCCTGGGTGACAAAAGCAAAAACTCTGTCTCAAAAACAAAACAAAACAAAACAAAGCAAAGCAGGGGCAGGAGTAGTTGAACAGCATTTTTGTTTTCGTAAGTACCTGACCTTGTGGTTTAACTGCATATACGTACCATAGCTGTATTTTCTATTCCTAGGTTGGCTGAAGCAACTGGATACATAAGTAACTCAACACTTTTAAAAATTTTTATGTTTTGGCAGGGTTGGTAGGCCTCTAAGAAGGGTTCCTGCTCCATCTTAGGAGTTGTACCTAGGTTATTCTACTCTTATATAGTTAAAACACTATGGCAAAGCCAACAATACACAAGAGGACTTCAAAAAGTTCATGCAAAATGCATATTATGAAAAAACTATGTATGGATTTTAAAATGTTTTTGCACCAACATAAACACATCCTAACTTGTTACAACATACCTGAACAGAACCTTTTTGAGGCACAAAAAAGGATATTACATCGGTTTGAAAATAGGCTGTGCAGGCTGGAGCGGTGGCTCACATCTATAATTCCAACACTTTGGGAGGCTAAGGTGGGGGGCTCATTTGAGGTCAGGAGTTTGAGTCCAGCCTGGGCAACATAGCGAGACCTCGTCTCTACTAAAAATACAAAAATTGGCCAGACATGATGGCACATGCCAGTAGTTCCAGCTACTTGAGAGACTGAGGCTGGAGAACCTCTGGAGCCTGGGAGGCGGAGGTTGCCGCAAACAGATCGTGCCACTGCACTCCAGCCTGGGTGATGAGGCAACACTGTCTCAAAAAGAAAAAAAAACTTTTTTTAATTAAAAAAATTAGCCAGGCATGGTGATGCATGCCTGTAGTCCCAGCTACTCAGGAGCCTGATGTGGGAGGATCGCTTGAGCTCAGAAGGTCGAGGCTACAGTGAGCCAAAATCTCACCACTACATGCCAGCCTGGATGATAGACCTAGACTGTGTCTCAAAAAAACCCGAAAAAACAACCAAAAAAGGCCAGGCACAATAGTTCATTCCTGTAAATCCTAGCACTTTGGGAGGCTGAGGCGGGAGTAGTACTTGAGGCCAGGAGTTCAAGACCAGTCTGGCCAACATCGCAACACCTTGTCTCAATTTATTTTAAATAAAAAAATGTGTTAATTAAAAAAAAAAAAAGGAAAGAAAATAGGCTGGGTGCAGTGGCTCACTCCTGTAATCACCTTTGGAAGGCCGAAGCAGGAGAATTGCTTTAGCTTAGGAGTTTAAGGCCAGCCTGGGCAACATGGCAAAATCTCGTCTGTACAAAAAATACAAAAATTAGCTGGGTGTGGTGGCATGCCTGTAGTCTCAGCCACTTGGGAGGCTGAGGTTGGAGGATGGCTTGAGCCTGGGAGGTTGAGGCTGCAGTGAGCTAAGATTGCACCATTGCACTCCAGCCTGGTCAGTGGCGCAAAACAAACAACAAAAAACAAAACACACAACCTGTAAAGGGCACCCAATTTTCTCCAGTTCATAACATAAAAAAGACCATTGACACAGTTAAGTTTCCAGGACCCTCAGTTCCTTAAGGCTGGACTACATGGCTGCTATCATTGCTTACAAGAGTGTTGACCTTGATGATTCTTATATTGAGAAATAAAGCTTATATTTTTAACTTTTATCTTCTAATTCCATTTTTCCATGAACTTTTTTAAGTCCCCTTGTATAAATCAGTGTACTGAGTTTTGAGAAATACCCAAATGTGTATGTGGACCTCTTTTTTTTTTTTTTTTTTTTTTTGGAAACAGGGTCTCACTCTGTCACCTAGACTGGAGTGTAGTGGCACAATCATGGCTCAATGCAGCCTCAACCTCCCAGGCTGACGTGATCCTCCCACCTCAGCCATAGCTGAGACTACAGGTGTGCGCCACCACACCTGGCTAATTTTTGTATATTTTGTAGAGACAGTGAGTGTTTCACCATGTTGCCCAGGCTGGTCTCAAACTTCTGAGCAAAAGCCACCCATCTACCATGGCCTCCCAAGGGCTAGGATTACAGGCATGAGCCACCGTGCCCAGCCTATGTGGATTTTTTTTTTTTTTTTGAGACAGAGTCTTGCTGTTTCACCCAGGCTGGAGTGAAGTGGCACAATCTCACCTCACTGCAACCTCCATCCCCCAGTTCAAGTGATTCTCCTGCCTCAGCCTCCTAAGTAGCTGGGATTACAGGTGCATGCCACACCAGGCTAATTTTTGTATTTTTGGTAGAGATGGGGTTTCTCCATTTTGACCAGGCAGGTCTAGAACTCCTGACCTCAGGTGATGCACCTGCCTTGGCCTCCCAAAGTGCTAGGATTATAGGTATGAGCCGCCATGCAGGCCATGGATTTTTTAAACTTTCTTTTTCCCCTCCAGCATCTGAGTTAATCCAGAACTATAGTGGGATCCTAGAAACTAGTCATAACACTAAATAAAAGTAAATGAAGATTTGGTAGACAGCCAGTAAAAATATTATGTGAAACAGAATGAACTGCAATTACCCAAGCAAGAGCAGGGATTACAGACGTGAGCCACTGAGCCCAGACCTATATTTCATTTACCCCTTTTCTGAGGTGTTCCTTTGCTCTCCTCCTGAGCAGACAGTTATTACACAGCCTGATTCAAGGAGAGCTCAGTTTTTTGGAGGTGGGAAATCTTCTCAACAGGCCCTCAGGAAGGTGAAGTATGCATCCCTCTGAGGACCCTTCTGCTTCTTGTGACCCTAGCTGCTTGCTTTAGATACTTCCTTCCCAAGCTTTTTCATAATGGAGCTCACCAATCATTAGGCAATAAGGGGATGTACTGGGTGTTTCCTGCAGACACACAGGCTCTCTGTGCTTGAAGAAGTAGGTCTGGGAGGATTATGTCCTCCAGAGAAAAAGCGAAGGTAAGAGGTGCAGAGGGGAGTTCTCACAATGGTATCTTTTTGGTCCTTCTTGAACCTTGGTCACATAAGCCAAAAAAGGATATTCTTTTTTTTTGCTCAGGCCTGATTTGGATTTCCATGAATCCTTATAGCTATTTTTGAGACAGGGTGTTGCTCTGTCACCCAGGCTGGAGTGCAGTGGCACAACCAACCACAGCTCACTGCAGCCTCTACCTCCTGGGCTCAAGCCATCCTCCCACCTCAGCCTCCCAAGTAGCTGGGACCACAGGTGTGTGCTACCACATCCAGCTAATTTTTGTATTTTCTGTAGAGACAGGGTTTTGCCATGTTGGCCAGGCTGGTTTCGAACTCCAGTGCTCAAGTGACGCACCCACCTTAGCCTCCCAAAGTACTGGGATTACAGGCAAGACCAACAGCTCCCCGGCAGATTTTTTAAACTTGTATATTTCTCAGCCATGTGCCCTGGCTCACATATGTAATACCAGCGCTTTCAGGGGCTGAGGCAGGAGGATGGATAATCCTAGAAGACTGAGACCAGCCTGGGCAACACAGTGAGACACCATCTCTACAAAGAATAGAAAAAAAATTAAGTAGGTGTGGTGGCGCATGCCTGTGGTCCCAGCTACTTGGGTCCCAGGCGGAGGGAGGAGGATCGCGTGAGCCTGGAAGGCTGAGGCTGCAATGAGCAGTGGCTGTCACTGCACTCCATCTAGCCTAGGCAATAGGGCAATATCTTGTCTCAAAAAAATAAAAGTAAAAATAAAAAATAAATTGTGCATTTCTAAAAACTTGTGTTTAAACCTCATAATTTCTCCTCAAACAAGTAGCTTATATAAAATCATTCATAAAATTACATGAGGACGCTAAAGGAATATTTTTGAATGATGAAAATTTTGTACATATTAAAATTTATTTTCTATGTATACCCAATTTTTTGAATATTAGATTTACTTATAAATTCACCAGTGTTATCATTATACAATTGGCTGAAATGAAGTTGCAATACAGTGATTCTAGCTTTTCATATTCAAGTCGAATGATTACAAAAGTTTATTTTCTGTATCTAATCAGAATTAAATATTTTAGACAGAATCTTACACTTTATTAGATAATAAAATATAATTGAATATCTGCTTAAGTAACAAAACAGTTAAGAAATTGTTTGGGTTATAATTAAAGGAGCATAAGTGTAAAATGTGTAGAAAGATAAATATTTTCCAAATAAAATTCTAACAAAAGGCTAAACATTCTCAAATATTTTACATGCATAAAGAATAAATTATTTCTGGTTAACATGTTTTTGCTTTAGTGCCCCCCCCCCAAAAAAAAACCCCACAACCAATTTGATAAACTTATGTTAAAATCATAGTTTTCTAGACCTGAATTCTATTATATCATCTCTTTGTTTAGAATTTTGCAAAATTCTTAGAAGATTGCATGGTAGGGTGGGGGAGGATAAATGCTTGCCAATACTGACATGGTTAATTAACAGACAGGCTCAAGAGGAGGAGGCTGGGAAAGAAGAGGGAAGATTATGTCACTCAGCACAGCTACAAAGGGAAGGAAAAGCCGCGAGAAAGCAGAGACAAAGGCAATCTGGCACACAGAGGCACGTTTGCTGGGGCTCAGGGTTTCTGTGTTTCAAGTGTTCAGAGATGAATTCCAGCAAGACTTCTGGTTTGAGTCAAGCCTTTCAACTGAGGTGCTTGGCATACTTAACGGAAAAAGCGAGTACATTCAGATTTAGTTTTGCTAGATATTAAGCTAGAACACTGGTTGACAGTAAAACCACTACAGAAACGAAAAGTCGTGTTTCCAGTAAAGAACCATACACACAAGCAGGTTTTGCTTATTAACATAGCAGGAGAGCATGGAAATTGGAGTTCAGTCGCTTTAGAAAAGATAAAGGACAGGGGAGGGGAAGGGAGGGGAGGGAAGAGAAGCAGGAATGCAGAGAAGCCCTCCAAGAACGACGAGTGATTCGTGCATGAGAAGGAAATACAGACATTCTGTCCACGTGAGGTTCTGCTTCAGGCACTGAAGGCACCACGTTCCCTCCCCTGGCACCTGGAGGGATGTGTGTTCAGGATCTCACTATGGTTGATTTCCCCATGTGCTAGACATACATTGCTAGCCAGAAGTTTTGCCAGGCATCTTCCCCTTTCGTAGTGCTAATGCCCAATTTCCTAAAGTAATCTGAATCCGTATAAGCCTGGGTAGCTCAGAATGTTTTATTTATTTACTTATTTATTTAGAGGCGGAGTCTTGCTCTATCGCCCAGGCATATCACGTCTGGGCGCGAGTCTCGCTGCAACGAGAGCTCACTGCAACTTCTGTCTCTAGGGTTGCTGCTGTTTTCCTGCCTCACCCTCCCAAGCAGCTGGGATTACAGGTGCGTGCCACCACACCTGGCTCATTTTTGTATTTTTGGTGGAGGCAGGGTTTCGCCATGTTGGCCAGGCTGGTCTCCGACTCCTGACCTCAGGTGGTCTGCCACCTTGGCCCTCAAAGTGCTGGAATTACAGGCATGAGGCACTGCACCCAGCCTCAGGAAGTTTGAGTACTACTTCTACTCTGCTCACAGATGCTTGAGCCAGAAGTGGGAAGGGAACACTTGTATTTTGGGCTCAAATGCTTTTCAAATGGAATACATCTGACTAAATAAAGTGAACACAGTCCTCAACCCTCCTCACTCCAGATATGCATGCAATCCACACCATCAAAAGAAGAGTTCAATTCCCAAGGCCAAAAAGAGGCTCTGCTGCACTGCCAAGAACTCTACAGCAAAATCGAACACTCAAATGAAGTGCCAGCATGATGCAGCCCGTTATCACCAGGAAGAATATGTGAGAAAACGTTTAGCAGATGCAAAAATGTCACCCCACCATGTTATTTTACAAATATTTTTTCTGGATACAAGGACGCTTCACTGTTTTTAACCTACACAAGGTTAGTGTTTACCTTGAAACATAATTGCATATGGCCCTTTTCCTCTTGGATGTGTGACTTGACAAGGGTGTCTGTGCTCCATGGCCCTTCTCCAAGCTCTAAGCCGTTATACTGACATGAAGCTGGTCCGAATGTGGTGGGATGCCACTCACCTTGGCCTCTGATAATGAGGGCGACTGCTAAGTGTGCAGTCTCTTCTGGGGACTTTCCTCTGAAAGGGGGACAATATATTGATAAAATGCTTTATTAATCAGTTAAGATAATTTTTAATCTACTTGAAAAAGATTGAACTATAATATTTCACTTTGAAACTGCTATTGCTCATGCAAAAATACTTGACTCTCATATTATATAGAGAGCTCAGAATCTTTGGACTGCACAAACATTCTCTAAAAGGGCAATGACTTAATTTTCCAAAAGTTAGAAATGACACCCAAAGGACAAAAGGTTAACTATTTTTTTTAAAATCAACGTGGTTGGAACATTAACAATGAGTAATGTATTCACCAATCTGATCAGGAAATCTTCCTGTGACTCCTCCACGGTACCAGACTATGTGCATATGTACGTAGAGAAAGGCAGAAAAAGTTCTGTTAATGTCATTGTCTCTAAAATGCTTATTCTTGCCCATGTGCCAGTAAATTAAATGAGACTGTGCTTCTCCAGAATAAGCCCAGTTGTATCTAGAATTCACTTGTTTTCGGTGTGAAGGTATAAGAATGTTTTTAACAACAGAATAACTCAATCTAGATTAGGATGCTGTGTGGCATGACCATCTCGAATTTTGAAAGCCTGAGCTGGTTGTGGGCAAGGGGATACTCATTAATGACATAAATTTCATTTATGAAATATGTATCCATCATCTAGGTATCTTACACATGGAGAGCTGAGTGTCTCCCTTGTATAAAAAGTAACTGAAGACCAGAAGGAAGTGGACTTTGTCCTGCAAACTGAAGCAGAGTTCCATGCGAAGAATCAGCAGGTTTTCTAGGTAGGTAATGCCGCCAGTGGAGTATTATTACAGTTCTCAAATCACGAGGGAAACAGATGGAGAAGAGGGAGGGAGGAGGGAAAATCTTGCATTCTAAGAGGCAAAAGAGTCCCCATTACAATTGCAATGCTTCATTAGACAGCTGATTTTTCTGGCTGGAAGGCACATTAAAAATAACCCTAACAATAACTTACCAAGACAATGGAAATCAAAAGAAAAGAAGGTAGAGGCACAGCTGTCTTATTAACACAACAACCAACCACCGCTGCAACAATACTCTGGTACAGGGACTAGCTCGTGTTAAAGACCGGGTATTTAGGTGAAGAGGATCTGGTGCTCTTGGTTTAGCTTCAGTGATTTTCCTGTACTGATTAAAGCCATTGTGCCCTGAACATGCAGACCGCAAATCCTCTATGTGCCAGAGATTTCAGCTGTAGAGAATTACACCAATGTCTGCTGTTGGAGTGCACCACAGGCGAGACCAGCCTCCCTGGTCCAGCTGAGTGAGGTCTTCCATGCGCTGTCCGCCGCTAAGTCAGAACGTCGCCTAAGCAGACAGGAGGTAAGGAACGACTATGGAATAGCTGACTTCTTTATCCTGGTTATGGGTCCATAATTCGCATAAAAATAAATAATATGCAGTAAGTCAAAATCCGGGTTCAAATTTGTGACAAGAAAACAAAAGGACAACAATCTGGGATTCTTAAGGTAAAACAGAAAGCTCTTTAAATAGACACTTTATTAGATCCACAGGCGATAAAATCCCAGAGCCACTGTTAGGCACGTAAAGATAGACCCTGTAAGAAAAAAACAATTCAAGAATACTATTAGTTCTATTAAGAGCTACTTGAGGGAATATCTTTTTATTAAGAAAACACACACGGCCAGGTGCAATGGCTTACGCCTGTAATCCCAGCACTTTGGAAGGCTAAGGTAGGCAGATCACTTGAGGTCAGGAGTTCATGAGCAGCCTGGCGAACATGGTAAAACCCCATCTCTACTAAAAATACAAAAATCAGGTGGGCGTGGTGGGGGGACACCTGTAATCTCAGCTACTTGGGAGGCTGAGGCAAGAGAATCACTTGAAACAAGAAGGTGGAGGTTTCAGTGAGCCAAGATTGCATCACTGCGCTGCAGCCTGGGCTACAAGAGCAAAGCTCTGTCTCAAAAAACAAAAAAACAAGGTTGGGTGCAGTGGCTCACGCCTGTAATCCCAACACTTTGGGAGGCCAAGGAGGATCACCTGAGGTCGGGAGTTGGAGACCAGCCTGAACAACAGGGAGAAACCCCGTCTCTACTAAAAATACAAAATTAGCCAGGCGTGGTGGTACATGTCTGTAATCCCAGCTACTTGGGAGGCTGAAGCAGGAGAATCGCTTGAACCCAGGAGGCGGCGGTTGTGGTGAGCCGAAGTCTCACCATTGCACTCCAACCTGGGCAACAAGAGGGAAACTCCATCTCAAAAACAAACAAACAAACCAAAAATCCCAAATAACTATAGTTCAATTATAGTATCTTATCACATTTCTGATTCTATCAATTACGAAAGTACACCATTGCTTTACTAATAAGAAAGAAAAAATGCCAATTAAAGGATGATACTTCATCTACTGGAAATTATAAAATGCCTTCCAATTTGAGAGATATTAAAGTATTTCGAAAACTGTTGGAATCAATTCAGTATCTGTCAACTTATTTTATAAACTTATTTTCTTTCCAGGTTGATTTAAATAGATATAAAATAGCTTACCTGCTAAATATTTAATATTATCAAGCTTGTGTGACTCAAGCATGGTTTTGAGGCCAGCAACCTCAGTTTCTATCTTCCTATCTGTCTGGGTGAGGGCCCGATCTTGCTGGGCATGCTTTTAAAACAAAGAGAGTCACAGCGTTAGACCACAGCACGTCCCCTCTGCTCTCCATCCTATAGTTCCTTCCCAACAGGGTGCGGTCCCAGGGAAACGGGGCTAAGCCTGGGCTTTAGTCTCAGTTCTAAAATCCTCAGGCTGCACTGCATGTCAGGACCCTTAACCTCTCTAGGCCTTTGTTTTCTTTTACTTGAAAGAAATGAAAACAGAAAACAAAACAAAACAACCAAACCAGTGGCCCTGCCTTTACCTGGGCTGTACAGAGAATCAAATGCGATCATCTATGTGAAAAAGCTTTTTGTAACTCCAGGTTGCTATACAAATGATGTGGTATTATGAAGCCAGCCTGTTCTCAGAGGCAACAGCTATGCCTCATACTTCTAAATCCTCGTTTGTCAAAGATATACAGTAAAGTCAAAAATGTTTTCAAGAAATGGAGTCTTAGATAATCTAAAAGCAGCAGTGATTGTCTTGAGCTATTTCTAGGCACATTTTTAAAAAGCTTTCTTTTTTCATGTTCAAATATCAAGTGCTTCATTACTATGAGGCTTGGATACCAAGGGCCAATTTGTGTCCTTCCCCAAATACAATACAATTAAACTGGATACATAATCAACCCTCAAAAGGCGGTGGGTTTGGCTGATGCTAGCTACAGGGTTGTGTAACTGCAGTAATGCATAAAAACCCTGGGAATGCTTCACTAAAATTCCTAGAGCAACTAAATTGTTCCCTATGGCTACCAATTCAGGGAGAGAATAAAGACATAATTATGCTTGGATGAGTAGAAAAGTACTCCGGAGAATCATCCCAGGATTCTAGAATTCTCTCATGAAAGACTCTTGTGGGTTTCAGAGGTCACAGGTTCCATACAGCATGGAAAAGGAGTGATGTATGCTACCAATTAAAAATATAGTAAGACTTCTCCATTCCTCACCATTCTTCAATTACTGAGATTTAAACTTTCTTAATAAAACTTCTGTTAAGAAAAACAAACTTTCCAGTAGGGCGTGGTGGCACGCACCTGTGGTCCTAGCTACTCTGGAGGCTGAGGTGAAGGATCGCTTGAGCCCAGGAGACGAAGGTTGCAGTGAACTGAGATTGCACTACTGCACTCCAGCCTGGGCAACACAGGGAGACCCCATCTCAAGAAAAAAAAAAAAAAAAGGAAATCTTCATTAAGAAAGTTTAAATCTTTCATAGGATAATTATCTTTCATTAAGATAACCAAGTATTTTTTGAAGTGTAAAAAATCCTGTGACACTCCACTTCTGCATATAAACCCAAAAGAACTGAAAGCAGGGATCCCAACAGACATCTGTGTATCCATGCCCACTGCAGCACTATTCACAAAAGCCAGTGGGTGGAAGCAACACAAGTGTCCCTTCACAGATGAATAAATAAAATGTGGCATAAAGCAAATGTGATATATACACAGAATGGAATACTCCTCAGCCTTAAAAAGGAAAAGTCTGGTTATTGCAATAACATGGATGAACCTCTGGACATTCGTTAAGTGATATAACCCAGCCACAAAAAGGCTAACACTATGATTCTATTTATATGATGTATGTAGAATAGTCAAATTCACAGAGAGTAGAATGGAGGTCACCAGGGGCTGGAAAAAGGAATGTATCGGGGGACAGAGTTTCAACTTTGCAAAATAGAGTTCTGTGATAGACAGTGGTGATGGTTGTCCCAAAATGTAAATGTACTTAATACCACTAAACTGTACACTTACAAATGGTTAAAATGATCATTTTTATGTTGTATATATTTTAGAACAATGTAAAAAAATCCCATGACAGTTTTAAACCTGCATATAACTTCCTGCTATCATTACAAACAACCATGCACAGGATGAAGCAAAGATGAGTGCAATGACAGAGAAAAAGCAAAGTCTCGTTTCTTACCAATGCCACTATTTCTGTTCTCAATTCCAGCAGCTTCTTTTCGTTCAATGAATACTGAAATAAACATGGAACATAGGTCAGATTCTGATCTACTCCCTTCTCTTCTCCTTCTCTGATGCCTTAAATATTCTGGTCTCAGTACCTCCTAGAATATGTAACACCGGAAAGTCACCTCTGGGATGAAGCAGCCTGCCTGCTTCTTTAGACCTGTTATTTGAGCTTTCTTTTGTTTTTTTTTATAGAAATGGGGTTTTGCCATGTTGCCCAGGCTGGTCTCAAACTCCTGAGCTCGAGCAATCTGCCGACCTTGGCCTCCCAAGGTGCTGGGATTACAGGTATGATCCACGGTGCCGGCTAAAGTTTCTTATTTACACTTACTCATTCCTCCAATATCTGGATTTCCTTAGTCACCTGTCGCTTCTCCCTGCTTTTTTCCTCTTTTCATATCTTTGCTGTGATGTCTTTAGGTCCCTCCCACTATTGTAGCAGCACTCCCTGGGGACCAATTTAGATGGATGCTGAGTCATATGCTTTTTGGTTTTGAGAGGGTTGAAAATGGAGACTCAATTCAATTTAGGAGCTATCCCAACATAACTAGCAGCAAAACAGATCACTACTTGAGGCTTAACAAAAGATAGGAAAGATATGAAGTTGGGGAAAAAATAGCTGCAAGGATTATTATTCTATGACAAAGACATTGTGTTGTGATTATAAAACACAAAATAAATACATAAATATACTAACTCTTCACATGTTGGTTTTTTGTTTAAGATGGAATCTCACTATATTTCCCAGGCTGGAGTGTAGTGGTGTGATCTCAGATCACTGCAACCTCCACCTCCCAAGTTCAAGCAATTCTCCTGTCTTAGCCTCCTGCACATGTTGGTTTTAGTAACAGTTAAGAAACCCACTTGGGCATAGTCATAATCCAGTGTTACTAAAAGAGCCAATTCTACCCAGAGTCAAAGTATTAATAACCTTTGGTTATTAATGTCAGTGAAAAGATTTAGGGCAGTTTTGTGGACAATAAGATTGAAATCAGACTTATTTCCTTAGTAGTGGGTAACAGGATTTAACTGAGCAAATGACAATCTATAATTTAAATGAAGACTTTTAAGATCTACACTAGCCTTGTTATAGAGAGAAAAAATGCTTTGAAGAATATAGAAACTTTATAGCTATAAAATGTTCTCCTGGGACTACTGGGAGATAAAGTATTCAAAAAGCACTGCTTGGAAGTGAAAAAAAAAAAAAGAAAGAAAGAAAAGAAAAGAAAAAAAAAAAAACCCCAAAACCCTTAGCCAAGGGTAGGTTGTAAGACCAACAACGCTCTTTAAACATCAGGCTTTCAGACCAGGAGAGCGCTCTGCATCAAATCACCACTAGAGGGCGGCGTGGAACAAGATTTTGTGCACCACCAAAACTCAGTCTTCATTAACTCAACATTGACTCACCCACAAAAGAAAAGCCTAAATCTTGACACTGGCATGATTTTAAAAATAACATCTATGTAGCTCCATATCCCCATGGCCCAAAAGCTTATATGCCATACTGCTTTTGGAACTGGGTGTAAATATCACAGTTAATTTTTAATTTAACATTTTAACTTTACCAAAAGAATGAGAGCCAAACAACTCATCTTCACCAATGCATGTTACAAACACACTAGCTATATAATTTACTACTACTCTGTGCTTCAGAGTAATCTAAGTTTATGATTACCAAGAAAAACTTCCCAGCTAGGTTACTAAATCACATAAATTCACTGGCTTGATGGGAGCCAAGCTATGAGGATGCAAAGGCGTAAGGATGGTACAGTGGACTTTGAGGACTTGGGGGGAAGGGTGGGAGGCAGATGAAGAACAAATGATTACATATTGGGTACCCTGTATGCTGCTAGGGCGATGGGTGCACCAAAATCTCAGAAACCACCACTAAAGAACTTATTCATGTAACCAAATACCACCTGTTTCCCAAAAACCTATTGAAATTAAAATAATAATGAAACACTAAAAAGAGACTATAAGAACAATTCATAGTCACAGTTGCTGTTCAAATATACCATGAAGACACTTTTATATCATGTCAAAAAAGTTACTGTCATGATGCATAGGATTTAATTCAAATTCTGTGCACTGTTGCTTTCTGAAGATTAAGGTCAATATAAGTCATTCCAGATAAAATCATAACAGGTAAATTATATTTATCTGCATATTTAACTATTAAGTTCAAGTAAAATAAAATCAGTTAAGTATTTTGAGTGCTGCATTATCAAATTTGCAAAATATTATAAGCTTTACTTTTCTTATTTTATGAGAACACTGAATGGATCCACTCTACATATCCAATAACTGAAAAATGTGAGAATTTGAAGAATAAAATTTCATCTTTTCTTTTTTTTTTTTTTTTTTTTTTGAGACAGAGTCTTGCTCTGTCACCCAGGCTGGAGTGCAGTGGCGTGATTTTGGCTCACTGCAATCTCTGCCTCATGGGTTCAAGTGATTCTCCTGCCTCAGCCTCCTGAGTAGCTGGGACTACAGGTGCCTGCCACCATGCCCCGCTAATTTTTGTATTTTTAGTAGGGACAGGGTTTCACCACGTTGGCCAGGCTAGCCGCGAACTTCTGCCCTCAAATGATCCACCCACCTTGGTCTCCCAAAGTGCTGGGATTACAGGCTTGAGCCACCTCACCTGGCAGAAATTTTATCATTTTGAATGCTTTGGTTTAAAAACTAAAAATATGAAATTTTCTGGAAAATTTTTGTTTTCTAGATGATGTCATTGACTTAAAATGAGTAAAATTTAAATATTACATCACTGAAAAATGTACGTATGTATCAGCCTAGTTATGTTATTAAAATGACTCCATATAAAATAAAAAAATTTACTGCCTTTAATCTACATTCATGCCCTGTATTTCCTGATGTCTTTGATATATTTTTTCCCAGCCTGGTTAGCTACAGTCATCTCCCTACATCAAGTGAATTCAGTTCTACCTGAGTACACAACCCATAAGGACAGAAGTAACCAAAAGAGTTTCTCCTCTTCCAAACACCAGTCACGTGCTATAGTCATTAACTATTTAAGTAATACTAGGTGATTTAATTGTTATGGGTGGAGACTGTTGTATGACTAGAAAGACAGGTAACACGGACATAATAATTGTTTTGTATAATGAAGCTCAGATTAACTTTTGAAATCCAGTGGCAGTTCTGAAACACAAGAAGGTTACTTTTTTGAGTTTTAATATTCGTGTCATTTATCATTAGAGCACATTTCAGTTAAAAGCAAATTGTGAAAAATGAGAAGACAACGAACAGTTGTGAGTACTCAGCTTCTGCATGTGTTTTCAGTTTTGTGTTAGTGCAAGATGCTCTCTCTGCCCTATCTCATTATGCTAAGAATAAAAAAGGCACCTGATATTACCAAATCCAAATGAAGTCTGAGCAAGAAGACAGCTGAATATTCAGACAGGATTAAAAATCACTAGAGGCACCTGGCACATATCTTTATTAAAACGTACAACTTGTGGGCTGGGCACATGGCTCACTCTAGCAATCCCGGCACTTCGAAAGGCGAAAGTTGGCAGATCACCTGAGGTCAGGAGTTCGAGACCAGCCTGGCCAACATGGTGAAACCCCATCTCTACGAATACAAAAATTAGCTGGTCGTGGTGGCGGGCACCTGTAATCCCAGCTACTCAGGAGGCTGAGGCAGGAGAATCGCTTGAATCCAGGAGGTGGAAGTTGCAATGAGCCAAGCCTGCACCACTGCACTCCAGTCTGGGCTACAGAATGAGACTCCATCTCAAAACAAAACAAAACAAAAACACAAAAGCCCCCACAACTTCTCACTGTATTTAAAAGACAACATAGAAATGTTTTAATCTTGAATTCCAGTGTATAATTTAATATTATTTAATATTAATGACATTATTATTAAAGTCTGAGGTAACTTAACTCTTGCAAGATCAAGGCCTATGAGGATTTAAGTGAGTATTAAATAGATCAAGATTACATTTGATTTCTTCAGTAATGTCTATGTAAATATACCTAGTATTTCTGAAACAAGGACTCAAATTGACTAATCTAAGATTTTAATTTTAATATCACTTTTGAAAGCATCAAATTTAAACCTTAATCCAAAATTATTATAACAGAGAAAATACAGCCTAACACTGATAAACAGAAAAATATTTAACAGTACCTGTGACATGTATATATACTTAGGTTTAACCAGGCATTCCATTCTGAAAAGAAATTTAGCAAAAGAACGTACCAATTCTTTTACTCTGCTCTTTTCTAGGTTGAAGTCTAATTTGGTATCTGTTCGGACTTTGATCACTTCATCCTAAAAGGTAGTCAAACGACAAAGAAGGAGAAATCCAAAGTAAGAAATCCAAACCCTCTGAGGATGTGATGCCGGGACCACTGCCCACACTGCTGCTATCCTAGGGGAGGCAGCCCAGGGAAGGACAGAGCCAGGGGCTTCTAGAGAAATGGACCTAGGCCTACTGGCATCAGGGAACTCTGCAAAGCCACACCTGGAGGCAGCCTGTCCCAGAACTTCCCAGTTACACAAATAAGCCCCTTATATGCTTATGCCAGTCTAGAGTGGGTTGTTGCTGCTTTTTTTGAGACAGAGTCTCACTCTGTCACCCAGGCTGGAGTGCAATTGTGTGATCTCAGCTCACTGCAACTTCCGCCTCTCAGGGTCAAGCAATTCTCCCGCCTCAGCCTCTCGAGTAGCTGGAATTACAGGCACATGCCACCATGCCCAGCTAATTTTTAATGCCCGGCCTGTTGCTGCTTTTAACCTCAAGACTCCTCATATAACCTCTGAATGGAACTTATGAATAAAGCTGATCTTAAACAACTTTGGAAAGCAAAGATGGCCTCAAAGCAGCAAAATATTAAAATCTGGTTTACAAAGAGCCTTTTCTCTGATATGCATCAAAGCCTGTTTTTAACATCCATGTTTTTTGTATTTAAAAAACACCAAATAGCTGGCACAGTAAGCATTGAAAAATCATGCGTGATTCTTTAAAGACAGTCTAAGAGAATTTAAGGATTCCTTCCATGTGGCTACTTTAGAAAATCTTTGACTTAAAAATGACTTAAGTCTGCCGGGTGCAGTGGCTCCCGCCTGTAATCCCAGCACTTTGGGAGGCTGAGGTGGGTGGATCACCTGAGGTCAGTTCAAGACCAGCCTGGCCAACGTAGTGAAACCCTATCTCTACTAAAAATGCAAAAATTAGTCAGGCGTGGTGGTGGGTGCCTGTAATCCTAGTTACTTGGAAGGCTGAGGCAGGAGAACTGCTTGAACCTGGGAGGTGGAGGTTGCAGTGAGCCAAGATCGTGCCATTGCACTCCAGCCCTGGAAAGAGCGAGACTCCATCTCAAAAAAA
>NW_016107336.1:863704-866555 GCF_001604975.1 Cebus imitator
TTAATGAATATAGTTATAGACAACAATAATTCATTCATTGACTGTGTTCTTAATCTTTCACTGTGCACTTTTGAGGCATATTACACAAACATTTCACATAATTAAGTTTTTAAAAACATTTCTCATATTTATTAATAAGTTTATATAATTACAAACAAGCCAACAGGAAAGTGAAATCTTACCATTACTTGTTGTTTTAACTGATGTAGTTCGAGTTTTATTTTCTACAAATACATTAAAAAAAGAAGTCTTTAGAAAGTTAGAACAGCATAAAATACAGTAATCAACAAACATTACAACAGGTATTTATGCACAAGTTCTTCAAGTTTTTCCTTCATTCAGAACACTGTACTGACTGCAGAATGGCATTACAACACATATATCTTGAAATCAGTTTTAATTCATCTTGAAGGCTGCATAAAGTTATCACAGTTGTATTTGGCATACACATTTGCCTTCAGTGACCCTGCTTTATTTAGTACCTCCTTCAGTTTATCTTTCAACTAATTCTGCCCTCATGTAACTGATTTCAAGGACAACCTAGAGAGTTTGAAACTTTACCACTTTACTTTTTGCTAGAAAGTTTCTTAGGAGGCTAGGGTCAACAGGCAATAAATAGCCTTCCCTATGGGACTTTAAATAGGACTGAAAATAAAAGGAAGATGCATAGAAAGCACCTATTTAAATGCTCGTCCCTTATGCTCTATGTAAAGAAACAAGAGATATTTTGCAGCAGCAATTATTCAAAATAACAAAAAACTGGAAACAATTCTAATATACATTACAACAGAATGATGGGGCATATTCATGTAAGACTATAGACAATGAAAAAAATGATCTCTTGCTACAAGACACACAGCATGATTCCATCAAATGGTTCGAGGACAGGCGAAACTAGTCAGTGGTGTTATCAGCCAGGACGGCATCTCCTCTGCGGTGGGAGCAACCGAGAGGCATTAGAAGGACTTCTGCGACACCGGTCAAGTTTCCCTGCTTGATTTGATCAGACGTGTACATTTAATGAAAATTCACTGAGATGTACACTTATGTGTGCTCTTTTGTGTGTATATTTCATCTCAATGTCTTAATATAATGAATCATCTAAGCGTGAGAGGCTCTGTTTTACCTCATTTTCGGCTCTGAGGGCTGAAAATTCACTCTTCTCCAAAATAATCATATCCTTTTTCACATTCGCAATCTGAGACATTATTTGCTGAAGAGTGATCTCCTAGGAAAAGAAAAACAAAACAGATAATCTAGTCTACCCTAAAAAGTCCACATCTAACGTCTCAATGTGCTATCTTCTTATTGAAAACCAGGAGAATGCGGACAAAATAAGTTGAGCAAGGTCATTCTCTATTCCAAAAAGGGAAAAGGAAAAGAAGAAAAGCACATTATCTTGCCAGGTGAGGTGGCTCACACCTGTAATTCCAATACCTTGGGGGGCCAAGGCGGGTGGATCGCTTGAGCCCAGGAGTTTAAGACCGGCCTGAGCAACATCATGAAACCCTATCTCTACAAAAAATACAAAAATTAGCCAGCTGTGGTAGTGCACACCTGTAGTCCCAGCTAACTGGGATGCTGAGGTGGGAGGATTGCTTGAACCCAGGAGATCAAGGCTGCAGCGAGCTGAGATTGCACCACTGCACTACAGCCTGGGCAACAGTGTGAGATCTTGTCTCAAAAAACCCTCCAAAAGACCACATATCTGGTTATCATTACCAAGTGAATCACAGCTAAAAGGGTAGTGGTCTGACGCCTTGAGAACATGATGCTATAATATTATAATTCAGGCACGTCTCCATTTATTAGTTTCACTGAAATGATTTTTAACTGAGGTTTCAAGGCTAATGGTTCTAAAATTGTTGACTAAATAGCTCTAATATTTTTTTATGCCACTGTAATCTTTTGCCTCTTAATCATGGTAAAAGTTACTATATACTTTCCAACTATTATCCAAAATATTACATTAAAACATTACTACAAATAATACCCCATCTTCACCGTCCTAACTTGCTAACCCACCCAGCGAGGCTAACCTGCTGCATCTTGGTGACCATATCGTTGTAGACGATGTCCATGTTGGCCTCCAGGATCTTGACCAATGCAGACACAATGATTTCTGCTTGTTGAGTAGCAAACCCTAAGCAAGCACACAAACAAAAAAATCATGCTTAGAGCTACAAAAGCCCACAGCAAATGCACACATTCATGTGAATGTCCGGATCTGGGAGCAGGGGTATGGCACAGTGTGGTAGGAGGTGGGGAGGAGGGTAGAGCCACAGACTACGACGTGTCCGTCACTCAGAGCAAGCACAAAACATCCAAGCTGGCTTCCCCAGGTACCAGTGGCTTTGCTGACTGATGATCTCTAATGTCCTTCCTAGCTATCAAAAGTCATGTTTTCAGGGACTGTTTAATGACACAGACAATATAGGCAAGTTAATGTCAAGTGAAAAAAGGCAAGACTCAGAATTACTGCTTTTATAATTCAACAAAGATTCATAGTAATTTTTATTTTCTTCTTTATGTTTTCTCTCAATTATGTAGATTTTCTATGGCAGACAATATCTCTTTAATTTTAGAATGTGTATGTTATTAAAAAATAATTGTCTTAAATAGGAAAGCTCAGCTGTTTTACGTCCAGCATAAGGCAGTCAAATCATTGACTATATAAATAGTAATATAGCTGTTGGCTAATTTACTTAAAAGACAAAATCAAGGCGAGGCACGGTGGCTCACAACTGTAAATTCTAGCACTTTGGGAGGCTGAGGCGGGAGGATCATGAGGTCAGGAGTTTGAGACCAGCCTGACCAACATGGAGAAACCCCATCTCTTTTTTTTTTTTTT
>NW_016107336.1:867135-885002 GCF_001604975.1 Cebus imitator
AAAAAAAAAAAATACAAAATTAGCCAGGCATGGTGGTGCATGCCTGTAATCCCAGCTACTCAGAAGGCTGGGGCAAGAGAATCACTTGATCCCGAGAGGTGGAGGTTGCGGTGAGCCAAGATTGTGCCATCCAGCCTGGGCAACAAGCGTGAAACTCTGTCTCAAAAACAAAACAAAAGACAAAATCAGTTCTTGCATTTTTCCTCCTCAATTCTCTTAAGTAACCAGTCTGGGGGACCCAAAGTGGAAAAAATATGTCCTTTGATAGTCAATAAATGATACTGAACTGAATGACAGAGATTCAATGCGGTACTTGGTACTGTCTTTAAAAATGTTGGGTAACAACTCATATTTCACATAAATTTTTTTTTTTTTTTGAGACAGAGTCTTGCACTGTCGCCCAGGCTATAGTGCAGCGGTGCGATCTTGGCTCACTGCAATCTCCGCCTCTGAGGTTCAAGTAATTCTCCTGCCTCAATGTCCCAAGTAGCTGGGACTGCAAGCATGTACCACCACATCCAGTTAATTTTTTTGTATTTTTAGTACAGATAGGGTTTCACCATGTTAGCCAGGATGGTCTTAATATCCTGACCTCATAATCCACCTGCCTTGTCCTCCCGAAGTGCTGGGATTACAGGTGTGAGCCACCGCGCCTGGCCGTATTTTACATAAATTTTAATTAAATGCTTAAAACTGAGTGCCTGGAAAATGTTCTATTAAATACTTCCAGCTATAAGAATTTCAGAAGAATCTATTGATTCTTGTAATGAATTGTGTATTTTTTGGAATAAACTTAATTAATGGAATCTGTTTGGATGAGACAAAGCATGGGACTATAATTAACAACGACAAAAAAAACCAAAGACACAGATTTAAAGGAGAAGGAAAAAACCTCCAAAGACCTATTCCTGTCACTTTAATCAAAAGCCTTTAATTTTCCAACATGTGTCATGCACATGTCTAGAAAAAAAAAAAAGAAAAGGCTACCCACCAAAATGTTAACACTGCTTAGCTCTGAATCTGTTTTGTTTCTTCTCATGTCTTCCTAATTTTCAAAAACTCAATCTAAACTTCTGTAAATTTTAAAACTTTATTAAGAAGAGTTCAATGGCTGGGTATGGTGGCTCATACCTCCTAATACTTTGGGAGGCCAAGGTGGGAGGATCTTTGAACCCAGGAGCTCAAAACCAGCATGGGCAACATAGTGAGACCTCATCTCTATTTTAACCTAAATAAAAATTTTTTAAAACTTTTAATTAAAAAAAAAAAAAAAGAGTTCATCTTTAAACATGATTAGTTTTGGTGGCCGGACATGGTGGCTCACACCTGTAATCCCAGCACTTTGGGAGGCCAAGGTGGGAGGATCTTTGAACCCAGGAGCTCAAAACCAGCATGGGCAACATAGTGAGACCTCATCTCTATTTTAACCTAAATAAAAATTTTTTAAAACTTTTAATTAAAAAAAAAAAAAAAGAGTTCATCTTTAAACATGATTAGTTTTGGTGGCCGGACATGGTGGCTCACACCTGTAATCCCAGCACTTTGGGAGGCCAAGGTGGGTGGATCACTTGTGGTGTGAGACCAGCTGGCCAACAAGGTAAAACCACGTCTCTAGTAAAAATACAGAAAAATTAGCCGGGTGTGGTGGTGTATGCCGGTAATCCCAGCTACTCAGGAGAATGAGGTGGGAGGATCACTTGAAACCGGGAGGTGGAGGATGCAGTAGGCCAAGACTGTGCCACACTGCACTACAGCCTGGGTGAAAAAGTGAGACTGTCAGAAAGGAGAAAGGAGAATGAGTGAAAGAGTGAGACTGTCAGGAGAAAGGAGAAAGGAAGAAACGAAGAAAGAAAATTAGGTTTGGCAATGACAAGGAAAAGAAAAAGACAGAAAGAGAACTTATGCTGATTGTAAAATAAACTCTAAAGCCATATACTTTATAACCACCTGTAGGAAGAGAAAGGGATGAGAAAAAGTGGAAGCCTGAAAACCTACGAGTTATGAGACAGAAATCAGTTTTTGCAGACATGAGGGAATAGGGCAGAACCAGGTGAGTGAGATCACAGGCACATGAGAAGTTCTGTTAATCTGAAGACATAGGGTAAATATGCCTTGAAAAGTCCTTCCTGGCCTCGACTCAGCCAGTCATCTCAGACACCCCCCCATCCATGTCGGACTGAACAGCCCCTCCATACTACAGTGCAGCCCTCACACCATGGTGTTGAAAGAAGCAAATAACCACGGGTCAAGGTTTAAAATCAAGAAAAGTAGGAAGACTTCTGCTTCTCAGGATTTTTTTTTTTCGGTAGAGACAGGGTCTCACTATGTTGCACAGACTGGTCTTGATCTCCTGGGCTCAGGTGATCTTCCTGCCTCAGCCTCCCAAAGTGCTGGGATTACAGGTATGAGCTACTTCACCTGGCCTTATCAGGGTAACTTTACGGGCTCCCCTCTCACTTCTACTTTTCTCTTTTAAATTCTGAACTGAAAGAAGTTTTGGTGAAAAAAAACCTACTATTTGACAGGAAAAGTTGTGAAAATTATTACATAGCATATGACAGTTTTTCCAAAGTTCATTCATGAACATTATCTTGTTTAATATTCAAAAAGATCTTTGGAATTCTTATTGCACTCATACTACAGATGTACAAATGGAAACTGAGAAGGAGGAAAAGCCTTCCTAAGCTTTGCTGCTAGAAGTCTGCAGAATTAGGCTTGAGCCCACAGCTGCTCTCTTCCACAAAGCGCAGAATAATTCATTCCATCACTTTGTTTTAGGCATGTAAAGCACCTCTACAGAGAGCAGCTTTTCTGATACGAACATGTACAACCAGACAAATAACTAAACAATGAAGTAAAAACACAGCCAAATTTATTTCACAAGCATAATACTACACTATTTTGAAATTCTGATATTTGAGAATGTGTCACCATATAGAGAATTAAAATTGGTGTATTTGTCTAAATGTGATTTAGTACAAGAAGGTTCCCTACATTCTAAGTGCATTTTCAATAAACACCAAATATACCAGGGCAATCTTTTATCTTAACAGCAATAAGGGAGAATGTTAGCTTGAATATTAAAAAGAAAAAAGAACAGTAAGTTGAGATTATCAAGAACTGCTACTCGGCAACATTTCAATTTCACAGGATTTTTTAAAGTACAGAAGATGCAGAGTAATAAAACGATCACTTCTGTGCTTCAGACACTGTTGTCATTGGAATCATTCCTCGGCTTTGCTGACTTGCGTCTAAATTTTTAACTGTAACACTGTACTTCCATGGTGATGTTACAGAAATATACTTCGCTTGGACAAAGAGACAATGTGTGAGAAGTCTCCATTGTATTGATGAAGCAAAAATGTCCTTAAGTAAAAAATGAGGCGATTGATCAAAAGATGACCCATAGGCCTAAAAGTCAAAGAGATATAAAAATTAGCCAGACATGGTGGTATGTGCCTGTAGTCCCAGCTACTAAGGAGGCTGAGGTGGGAGGATGGTTTGAGCCTGGGAGGTAGGTTACAGTTAGCCAAGATTGCGCCACTGTAATCCAGCCTGAGCAACAGAGACAGACCCTGTATCTAAATAAAATAAAATACAAATAAAAAATAAAAGTCAAAAGAAATAGGAGAAATTAAATGAAACCATAAGAGAAGACATAATTTATAGAGTTTTTCTAAGGCAATAAATGATGAATGAGAGGATTACCATTGTCTTCCAGTAAGCACACTAAGGCGTGAGTGTCAAAGTAGCGCTTCCTACTCCCAGAAGAGGTGAAATCTCTCCTTTTGCGCTCCAGCTGCAGACATCCAGCAGACAGGCTTAGGTCTAGGGTGGAAAAGTTAGTAATACACTTAATGCAAAACAAAAGCAACTCAGCACCCTGAGAAAGTAAGGCATATCCCAAAGCTTACCTGGTACTTTATAACAGTTTCATTGAGATATACAATTCACCCAATTTCAAGCATACAATTCAATAGGTTTTGGCACAGAATTGTGCAACCATCCAACAATCAACTTTAGAATATTTTCCTCACTCTCAAGACAAACTGTACCCCTTAGCTATCACCTCCAGTTCACCCAGCCCTGCCCCACTGCCCCCAACTACACTCAGGACAAGTACTGATCTATCTGCTGTCTCTTGTTTACCTACTCTGGAGATTTCATAGACACGGAATCATATAATATACAGTTTTTTGTGACTGGCTTCTTTCACTTAGCATGTTTTCAAGGGTCATCCATGTCGTAGCATGTGTCAGCACTTTTCTTTGCTGAATACTCCTCCATTGTATAGCTACATTAAATTTTATCCATTTATCAGTTAAAGGGCAGTTGGGGTATTTCTACTTCTTAGCTATTATGAATTACGTGGACATTATGTTTTCAATTATCTTGAGTATATACTTAAGAGTGGAACTGCTGGATCAAATGATAACTCTATGTTTGTTTCAGCAACGGCCAGACTGTTTTCCAAAGAGGCTATACCATTTTACATTCCCTCTAGCAGTGCACAAGGGTCCCAATTTCTCCACATCCTCAACTACCCTTGCTATTATTTGGGTTTTTTAAAAAATATAGATACCCCAGTGGGTGTAAAGCGGTATCTCACTGTGGTTTCAATTAGCATTTCCCTGATGACTAATGATGTTGAGCATCGTTTTATAGGCTTGTTGGCCATTTGAATATCTTCTTTAGAGAAATGTGTATTCAAGTTGCTATGGTTTGAACGTGTTCCCCACAGTTTATGTTTTGAAAACCTACTTCCCAATGCAACTGTGTTGAGAGGTGGGTCTTTTAGGAGGTGATTAGGCCATGAGGGCTCTGTTCATGAATGGATTAATGCTGCTATCCTGGGGGTAGGTTCCTGATAAAAGAATGAGTTTGCCTTCCACCATGTTATGAAGCAGCAAGAAGTCCCTGGCCAGATATGGGCCCCTCAATCTTGAACTTCCTAGCCTCCAGAACTGTAAGAAATGCATCTCTTATCTCTTTTCTTTATAAATTACCAGTCTGTAGTATTCCCTTATAACAGCACAAAAGCACAAAACAGACTAAGACAAAGTCCTTTGCCTACTTTTTTTTTTTTTTTGAAACAGAGTCTCACTCTGTTGCCCAGGCTGGAGTGCAATGGCACAATCTCAGCTTACTGCAACCTCAACCTCTGCCTCCTGGGTTCAAACAATTCTCCTGCCTCAGCCTCCTCAGCAGCTGGGACTACAGGCGTGCAACACCATGCCCAGCTAATTTTTGTATTTTTAGTAGAGACAGGGTTTCACCATGTTGGCCAGGATGGTCTCAATCTCTTGACCTCGTGATCCCCCTGCCTCGGCCTCCCAAATTGCTGGGATTACAGGCATGCGCCACTGTGCCCCACCCCTTTGCCCCTTTTTAATAGGGTTGTCTTCATATTACTGAGCTATAAGAGTTCTTTATATATTCTAGATACAAGCGCCTTATCTGATTATGATTTGAAAATATTTTCTCCCATTCTATGGGTTGTCTTTTTACTTTTTGATACTATCTTTTGAAACACACAGGTTTACTTTTTTTTTTTCTTTTTTTTTTAGAGACAGGGTCTCGCTATGTTGCCCAGGCTGGAGTGCAGTGGCTATTCACAGGCACGATCCCACTACCAATCAGCACGGGAGTTTTGACCTGCTCTGTTTTCAACCTGGGCCGGTTCACCCCTCCTTAGGCAGCCTGGTGGTCTCCTGCTACCGAGAGGTCACCGTATTGATGCTGAACTTAGTGCGGACACCCCATCGGCATAGTGCACTACAGCCCAGAACTCCTGGGCTCAAGCAATCCTCCCACCTCAGCCTCCCGAGTAGCTGGGACTACAGGCACGGGCCACCGGGCCTGGCACAAGTTTACTTTTGATGAAATCCAACTGATCTGGTTTTTCTGTTTCTTGCGCTTTTGATACGTAAGAAACCACTAGGTAATCTAAGTACATGAAGATTTACACCCATGTCGTCTAAGAGCTTTATAGTTTTAGCTCTTACATTTAGGTCTCTGACTCATTTTGGAGTTACTATTTTAAATGGTGTGTGGTAGTGGGTTCAGCTTCATTCTTCTCCATGTGGCTGATTAGCTGTCTCAGCACCATTCCCTCCACTGAACTGTCTTGTCATTGCTCTTGTTGAAAATCAGTGAGCTGTAAGCATGAGGGCTTGTGTCTGGGCTTTCCATTGTAATGTATTGATCTATGTCTGTCCTTATGCCAGTGCCACACATTCTTCACTACTTTTAAGTCTGACATCAGGAAGTGTCTTTTTTTGTTGTTGCTCTTGACTTTTTTAAAGACAGGGTCTCGCTCTGTTGCCCAGGCTGGAGTGCAGTGGTGCAATCATAGCTCACTATGGACTAGATCTCACCCTCCCAAGGTGTGGGTTTTAAACTTTGTTGTTTATCAGGGCTGTTTGACTATTCTGGTTTTCTTGAGTTTCCAAAGGAATTTTAGGATCCTTGTGTCAATTTCTACAAGAAAACCACTTGGGATTTTGATAGGGATTGTGTTAAATTTGTACATCAGTTTGAGAAGTACTGCCACTTTAATACTAAGTATTCAGATCAATGAACATGGATGTCTTTCCATTTATTTAGGAACATTGTACTTTAATGTACATTATACTTTTAAGTACATTGCACTTTTTATATGTTGCTGGATTTGGCTTGCTAGTGTTTTATTAAGGATTTTCTCATCTTTAATCATAAGAGGTATCAGTCAATAGCATTTTTTCTTGTAATGTCTTTGCAAAAGCCTATCTTTAGAGAGCTATGTTCTAACAATTTTTGTATTACCTTTTTTATAAATTTTTGTGCATTTAGCCACAGATCTAATCCATTTTGTAAACTTCTTGTTTCAAGGTACTCATCTGAGAGTGGTAGTATACTACATGGTACAGTTTCTTGGCTTTTGGATTTTATGAATTGCTAAAGTCATTAAAAAAAAATTGGGCCAGGTGAACTAGTGCATATTTATAATTCCAGTACTTTGAGAGGCCAAAGTGGGAAGATCACTTGAGGCCAGGTATTCAGGACCAACCTGGACAACACTGCAAGACCTCATTTCCGGGGGGAAAAAAAAAAAAAAAAGTCCTAGCTACTCACAGCTACTTGGGAGGCAGAGGCAGGAGGATGGCTTGAGCCCAGGAGTTTGAGGCTGCAGTGAGCTATGACTGCACCACTGCACTCCAGCCTGGGTGACAAAGCAAGGGCCTATATCTAAAAAAAAATATATTGGAACAATATTTGAGTTGCCAATTTTTAATCTTATCATGAAAGAACATTTAAATATAGCTGCTTACTACTACTATTAAATATTATACTAAAAAAGACATTGAAACCGAAAGAAAAAAAAAAGATGAACAATCTAAAGAACTTCCATTTAATCAACTTAGTATATGAAAATCTTGTCACATATTTGTCATTACTTTTCTAATGCTGCCATAAACTGGCACCAGTCTGAGGTTTGGTGTTGTAGAAGAGTGGCAGGAGCAGGAAGGGTCACCTGCCAACTCAAAGGTCAAAGGTTTCCCAGCAGGCCTCTGAAAGACCAGAAAGGTGCTCCAGCTTCTACTTTCAGTCCTTCACCCCTAATTACTCCACAACAAAATCGAGAGTAAACAAAAATGTGATGTAGACTGAACCCTACACATCTGACACTTCGCTGCAGCCTACGCGAGTCGTTCCCAGCCTACTTCTAACTTGGGAAGAGGATGGTAGTTGTGGTCATTGTGAGCATCATGAGTGCAAGAGATGCAATAATCCATATGTGTATCAAAAACCATTTGCAGACTGACAAAATATAAAGTGCAATGACTTATATGTGTTTGTTGGTAAAACTGGGCCCTTAGATTCAAAGAACTTGACCTGGCATACAAAGCCCTTGCTATTTATGACCACGCTTATCCTTTCAGCTTTCTTTCTAGCTACGTAAGCTATTCTATTTCCTGCAATTGCATGCTTAGGCACGGCTTGCTCCTCTTTCCCAACTGTTAAACTTTAAGCATTCTTTTTACCCTTCTTCATTAAACTGCCAATTTACCGAGTATACATTATGTTCCAGGTGTGGCATTTTGGTTTTTTTTTTTTTTTTTTTTTTCTTTACGGTTCTCTCTGCTTCTTCCACCCAGGTAAGGGAGCAACCTTGATTGCTCCCATACCTGTCTTCTCAGCTCAGTACAGACAGCTCCTCACAGCACTTACCACATTATATCCTCACCTGTATCATGTATTTGTCTAAGCTGCCTAGGAGCAGTCAGTCTTGCTCACTTTTTATCTTTAGCATTTGGCAAAGGGCCTGGCATACAGCAGGCTAGGAATAATTTTCTTTTGGTAATTGAACTGTAATGACTTCTACGATCTGGATTATGAGACTGTCTAGAGGGAAATTTTGAGATGAACTCCTTTCTCCTCAGTTCTTCCCTTTTCACATAAATGAGCTCACTTAAATCTGTTACCTCTTTTTTAGTTTATTTCCAGTCCTGAGACTAAATCTGGCTTCCATGAGAAAAGAACCAGGTTGTCTGCCCAACACAGAAGGGACCTAGCTTGAGAAACAGTGGGAGCGAATGAATGAAAACACTTCTCTAGGCGACCTCTTAAGAACCACCTCACCTGCCCTAGAATGCTACTGGACTGTCCCATGCATCAGGGGGCTTGAAAACACCTGAGTCTGCAATGGCTTGTGAAGAGTGACAGGGTTACTCTAGACCCAAATTCCTTGTTTCTAGTAAGAAAACAATCATTCATGTATTTAAAACATAACCTCTTCACCCCCACCCCCACATAAAACAACCGCATGACTACTTTGTAACGCCAATTTGGATACTGTATAATTTTTTTTGTTCTTTTTCTTTTCTTTTCTTTTTTTGAGACAAGAGTTTCACTCTGTCACCCAGGCTGGAGTGCTATGGTGTGATCTCCACTGACTGCAAACCTCCACCTCCCGGATTGAAGCAATTCTCCTGCCCCAGCCTCCCAAGTAGCTGGGATTACAGGCACCTGCCACCTTGCCCAGCTAATTTTTGTAATTTTAGTAGAGACAGGGTTTCACCATGTGTTAGTCAGGCTGGTCTCCCAACTCCTGACCTCAGGTGATCCGCCCACTTTAGCCTCCCAAAGTGCTGGGATTACAGGTGTGAGCCATCACGCCCTGCCTTTTTGTTCTTTTTCAAAAAGACTGGCACCAGAAACAGCAAGTTTATTTCCAAGAAATACTGCCTCTGAAAAGTAGCCAAAAGGTCTAGCCACTTTCCAGTGGGCACTCCAACCCCTGCTGAGGGGAGGAAATGCCCTCTTGCCTTCTGTCAAAGGGCAGTATCTGAGGACGCAGCCAACTCCTGGACTCCTCACTGATCATCAAGAAGCGAGTCAACTGAGCTGTGTTAACGTGTAACATGGAATTCCCCTTTCTGCGGACCTTCAGCATATCAAGAGGATATAAAAAACCCAAGATTACAATACAGGCCCAAAGTTAGTCATGGACAGATGAGGAAACCAAATACAAACTTCCTACTCGTGACATCCTTAAGCAGCCCAATTGAGAACCTCAGGCACCAGGCAAACAAATGGATGGGAAACTCTCATTAGCTGGTTAATGAGCATACACGCTTCTTTTAACTGTGTCTCCGCTCTGCTTCTGTTGTTATGCATCCATACTCATTTTTTATGATGACTGAAGAACGAGGTCACTGACACTACACAGTACCACCTTACCGACTGATCAGCAAATCGATGAGAAAGAACACTCTCTTTTTGTCCCATACTCTTGTATTGAGAGAAAAACAAATTGGAAATTACCGGCTTTTCAGAAAAAGCACAACAAAAGGCAAAATACAGAAATAAAAACCAAACTCATCTCTGACTCCTAATTACTGAAGTACAGGGACACCGAGTTCACTACTCACTCCCCACTCTCTGTATATAAAGTTTCTTCACTTTGTGGCTCTACTAATGAGTATTTTCCCCAGCCAATGATATTCTTAAATTTTAGATGCTGTCAACATTTACCGGGCCTACGTGTTGAAGAAAATATGAAAAAGGTGTGGTTAATGATGGCTACTAATCAATATGTATAGACTGCTCAAAGTGATAATTCTGCCAAATTTATTGAGTGTACTGATTTTTTTCTTTCATCAACAATTTGCTATGTAGTATGTTGATCCTGTTTACTTTCGTCATCTCCAGGGTAGTGATCCCTCTCACCTCCTTTAAATAGTCATGTGCCTCACAACTACCTTTCATCGCAGGACAGAGGGCACACACGACAATGGTCTATGAGACCAGAACACTTATTTTTACTGGACTTTTTCTGCATTAAATACGCAAATACCATTCTGTTCAGACTGCCTCTAGTATTCAGTACAGTAACATGCTGTTGAGGTTTGTAGCCTCGGAGCACTGGGCTATCTGATAGTCTAGTGTGTAGTAGGCTGTAGCATCAAGGTTTGTGTAAGCACACCCTACGATGTTCACACAAGGAAGACATCACCTAATGACTCATCTCTCAGTAGGTGACTGTCCTGAAGGGATGCATGACTCTATTTAATTAAATGCCACCTTCCCAATGAAATCGATTCTGATCACCCTATTTAAATTCCCACACAACTGGAGACCCATTCCACATCCCAAGCCTTATCCTATTTTTCCTATACCATTTATCAAATTATGAATACATAAAAATTATATATGTATATATAAATTATATATACAAAAATTATTCATACATATATATCCACACACACATATTTACTGCTAGAATTAAGCTCCAGAGGGAAAGGATTTTGTGGACTGATATACCATACCCCACACACCTAGAAAAACGCCAGGCACAGGGTAGACGCTAGGACTCCACGAACGAATTAAGGATTCCATTAGAATTTGAAGTCTAACTGTAGAGGAATCCCTTCATTTCCCGGAGTGCTCCTCAAACATGCAGCCACCTGCACACCCCTTCCCCCTGAGCGGCCATCAGGCTGGGCGCTGCCAAACAGAACGCCTGGAAGGCGGCGCCCAGAAGCGGACCCTAAGAGTGGGCGGGCACCACCTCCCCGCCTCAGCAGGCACCTCCCTCCAACTTTAGCGCCAGGCAACGTGCGCCTGGGATTCTCCGGAATTCGTCTCTTCGCAAAGCCCGGCCACCGCGGCCGAGCAGCGCGGGCTCGGACTTTCACCCCACGCGCCGGGCAGAGGCCAGTGCCCTCGGCTGACCCGCCGTCTGGCTCGCAGAGCCTTTCCTCCCGGAGGCTGTAGGCGAGGTCCCCGCCCCGCCGCCCAGCCCCGCGAGACGAGCCCCCTTCTCCTCCGGCGCCCGGGCCTCACCTCTCCTGCAGGAAGCGAGGGCGAGCGCCGGGCCATGGCACCGGGGAAGGGCGCCGACGGTAGCGGCGACACCCGGGGCGAGGCCCGGCGGGCACCTCCACACGCCGCTGCGACCGGCTAGGGGTGCCGCGTGTCCGAGGCGTGAGCGCTCCCAGTCCCCGAGCGGCCGGCGCGGGGTGGCGGCAGCCAAGCGCCGGGAGGGCACGAGCAGGAGGAGGAGCAGTGGGGAGGCACGTGACACGCCGCCACTGGCCGCCGGGAGGCGAGGGCGCAGCGACCAGAGACCGCCGGGGAGCGCGGAGAGGCAGCGGCGTGCCGAGGTTCCGGGGCCGCCCGGTCTTCCTCCTCTGCGGCCCGCGGGCAGGAAGAACAGGAGCCGCCGGCGGCCGGATGGGCACTCGGTCCTCTGACGCCCGGCGGAGCGGCAGTCCATCCCGGAGCCGGTCACTGGCCTGGGCGCGCGCTCATGCCGCTCCCTTGCGGCGTCGGGCGCGCACCATCCCGGCCCAGGGCGTAGGCGAGCAGCGCGAGCCCGCCCTTTCCTGCCGGGCGCGCGGGCGGGGCTCGGGGCGCGCGCCGGGGGCGGGGCGGGGCGGTGGGAGCCCGCGGTGGCGCTCCGGGACGCGGGACCGAGCCTAGGTGGCTTGTCTCGGGGCGCTATGGGGACCGTGCGAGCCCCCGCTCCGCTCGCTAGGCGACGGCGGGGACCGGGAGGAGCCTGCGGGAAGCTTCTACCCCGGAAAGGGAAGAAGCTTGTTGCTGCCACGATTTGCATATTCACTGCACTGCTGTCCTTAAAAAGGAATTAGTCACCCCGGCGCCCTTCAGAGTCCTTTGAAAGGTCCCTGACCAACAGGCTGCCAGAGATTTCACTGATTATCCTCGTCCTAAGTCGCTCAACATGTGGCTCTGGGATGCACTTTAAGGAATTATTAGCAGGACTCAGGGAAACGCGCTCACATAATACATTCAAAACTGAACTTACATAGCTTTTGTTTCCAGATTAGAGCACCAAAAACATGAGAAGGTCTCAATCTGGGAACTTAAAACGTGGAGCCTGAATGTTAAAATGACACTTGCCGGTATATTTGAAACTCATAATGTTTAGATTGGTGGGGCTTTTTGAAAGCCTGTTCCACAATCTCAGATAACTAGTCCCTCATGGTGAACTTGGAAGATGTTGAAAGAATAAATGAAATGCATAAGGCACCAAGCTAGGAGATTCAAAAATAAAAACCACAAAACAAATTGTTCTTAAGCTGTTTTCCTATACGGCCATATGTATACACATATGTGATGAAAGAAGAATGTCTTATGAGCCATGAGAGATGTACAAAGTGCTGGGAAGATAGAGTGCGCATGGATGTGAAAGATAAGTGTCTATCAAAATTTGAAGAAGTAAAAAATAATAGTCAAGTCATAGGTTGGTGCAAAACTAATTGCGTTTTTTGCCATTCCTTGCAGTGGCAAAAGCCGCAACTACTTTTGCACCAACCTAGTAGACACTTTTGTAAAAGGTTAGGAGTATACATTTATAAAACTGGTAGAAAAAGCAATTTAGCAATAAGTATCAACAAAAAAATTTATAAACTTTTCTCAAGTCACCTAACTCCAAAAATGGGGATAATGGGAATAATCCAAAATATTAAAAATCTACTAGATTGGAGCATACAAACATTTTTATGGGTCAAAATGTTTAATATTGGTAATTTCATATATGTACAAAAGATAGTCATTGTATCATAATTTGTGATTGGGAAAAACTAGTGTACAACTTTAGGGTAACAATTCGTTAAACTGTGGCACAAACTTTAATGTTAGTCCTTTGTAATTTTTTAAAATTGAGGTATAATTTGCATACAATAAAATCCACAGACCTATGTGTTCAACTTGTTGACATTTATCAGTGTGTGCACCACCCAATCAAGATCTTGAACATTTTTGTATTCCAGAAAGTTCTTTTGTGCCAGTTTTCAGTTTTCCAGACAATACACCACCACCCCAAGGCAACTGTTTTCTAATTTCAATGACCATAGATTAGTTTTGTCTTTTCTTGAACTTCATATAAATGGAGACCTACAATAAGCATTGCCTTGTATCTTTCTTCTGCTTTGTGTCTGACTTCATTATTGATGGGATTCATCCATGCTGTTGTATCAGTAATTAGCTGCTTTTAATAGTTGAGTAGTATTCTACTGTATGACTGTACCACTAGTAGTCATCCATTCTCCTATTAATGGCCATTTGGTTTGCTTATAGTTTTTGGCCATTATGCATAGAGTGTAATGATCATTCTTGTATAAGACCTTGTGTGAGGTCAGAAGTTTGAGATCAACCTGGCCAATATGGTGAAGCCTAATCTCTACTAAAAATACAAAAATTAGCCAGGCACAGTGGCGGGCACCTGTAATCTCAGCTACTCAGGAGGCTGAAGCAGTAGAATTGATTGAACCCGGGAGGCAGAGGTTGCAGTGAGCGGAGATTGCGCCACTGCACTCCCGCCTAGGCAACAGTGAGACTTGTCTCAAAAAAAAAAAAAAAATACTGTGTGGACATATATTTTTATCCCTCTTGGGGGAAGAATATGGGTCAAATTGCTGAATCAAATGGTAGCTTAATTTATAGACACTGCCAAATTGTTTTTCCAAAGCGACTGCACTCTTTTACACTCTTAGCAGTAGATGAGAGTTTCAGTTGTTCCACATCCTTGCCAAATTTTGGTATTTTCAGTCCTCATAGAATGGTACCTTATTGTGATTTCAACATACATTTCTTTGATGCCTAATGATGTTGACTAACTTTTCATGTATTACTATTACCAGCCATATAGAACACAATAGCATACATAAAGCACTTAGCACAGTGCCTGGCCTATGATAGGAATGTCAGTTCCAATTACAGTTTGGATAACATTCATTTTTCCTTGGATGTGATACCTGTTGTTTTGTTTTCCAAAGCATTTCCTTTCTTTAGGGCTCAGCACCCTAGTTTTCCATGGGCAATCACTCTTCTCCACTCTCATTTTATGCGGTTTGGATGGACTGATCGCTCCACAGACCACAGGCATGGACATGTCACCCAATCAAAGTCAATGACCTTCAATTCCAGGATTTTTTTTTTTTTATAGTACCTCACCCTGTTGCTCAGGCTGGAGTGCGGTGGTGTGATCTTGGCTCACTGCAACCTCCACCTCCTGGGTTCAAGCGATTCTCCTGTCTTAGCCTCCCAAGTAACTGGGATTACAGTCAAGCACCACCATGCCCAGCTGATTTTTGTATTTTTAGTAGAGACGGGGGTTTCACCATGTTTGTCAGGCTAGTCTCAAACTCCTGACCTCAGGAATCTAATGGCCAATGAAAAAGAAGTATCAACCAATTAATGGATCAGGCAGAAGCCAGATAACCCCCATGGTTCAGGACTTTATGAAAAAGTTGGATGGGTGAATATACTTGGATCTGAGGCCAAAGTGCGGCCCTCTTACTCTCTCTCCATATCTAGACTTAGGGACCTCCCATAAGTAAAGCTAGATTTACGGGGCAGACTCTGACTTAGCCACCATCTGTGAGAACTTTAGGTGGCCTTATATACTCTAGATGTCATCAGGAGAAAAGAGATGGAAGATGGCCAGAATTATCCTTGGACCATATAATGGTAACCAAGGGGACCTAAAGAAAAGTCAAGATATAACTAACTTCTATTTAAACATTTCAATCTGTGGATTCCATTTCTCTTTTAGTAAATGTTTTCTTTATATATACACTTACATATATTAAATATATAGTCTATATCATATATAAATACATAATATATATATTATATATAAATATAAATATACATGTTTTAATAGAGTTGGGGGTCTTGCTATGTTGCCCTGGCTGGTCTTGAACTCCTGAGCTCAATCAGTGTATCCTCCTTGGCCTCCCAAAGTGCTGGGATTACTGGTGTGAGCCACTGTGCCTGGCTTTGTTTTCATATATTTTTGATAATTTTTCTGTTGCTTCATTGAGTTTTTACTTCAAGGACAATTATGTATATATTGGGTCACTTTTTAAAAATGATGTCTTTCATTTCTTCAATCTAGAACAATCTTTTAAGTTATTTTCTGGGAAGGGTGGGGAGAGAGCTTTTATGACAATGACATTTTTGAGGCGTCCAGACAAGTTATCTTGTGAAATGTCCCACAATTCAAATGTGTACAACTATTTGCTTATGATTAGATTCAGATTACACATTTTTTGTAAGAATAGCTAGTGTGTAATGTTCAGTGTATCACATATGGATGGATATTGTCTTAGGCTTTCCCATGATTCATTGCACTAAATTTGAGCACTTAGCTAAGGTAAGTGTTCAGTAGATTTCTCCATTGTACCTGGGTTACTTTTATTTTCCATATCTATTCATCTTTCTTAAATGACTTTTTGGGTTTTATTTCTTACACTCACTTTGTCTCAAGACTTTCCTTCTTGGAAATAATTTTTAGCTACATCAATTCTGTTCCTTACTGATAAACAGTCCTAATCCTGATATTTGAAGGAGTTTAAGAGCAAGAAAATAAATGCAGGCCCATTCCCCATATATTTAAATATTTAGAAGTTATAAGCCAAACTAAGAAATTATTAAATTAGGCTGGGCGCAATGGCTCACACCTGTAATCCCAGCACTTTGGGAGGCTGCAGCGGGCAGATCACCTGAGGTCAGGAGTTCGAGACCAGCCTGACCAACATGGAGAAACCCTGTCTAAACTAAAAATACAAAATTAGCCAAGCATGGTGGTACATGCCTGTAGTCTCAGCTACTTGGGAGGATGAGGCAGGAGAATCACTTGGACCCTGGAGGCAGAGGTTGTGGTGAGCCAAGATCGCACCATTGCACTCCAGCCTGGGCAACAAGAGTGAAAAAAAAAAGAAATAAATTATTAAATTTTAAAAAAATGCTCTATCTTCTTTGACAAATATACTTTTATACTAACAAAATAGAAAATATGTGTAAAAGCCATGGTTTTTACATGACTGAAATTTGGCAAAATATTAAAGGTGACACATGTAATATGTAATTACAGTTGGGCACATTTGAGTGTTCTATTTATGGGCCTGAAACGTTTAGATGTGTACTAAAGTAAAGACTTTTATAGTTCATGTTTTTTTGTCTATGCCTCCCAAAGCGGTTGGGAGTACAGGCATGAGCCACCATGCCTAGCCATTTTTTGAATTTTTTTTGCAGAGAAGGGTCTCATTATGTTGCCCAGGCTGGTCTCGATTTCCTGGCCTCAAACAATCCTCCCGCCTCAGCCTCCCAAAGCACTGGGATGACAGGTGTGAGCCACTGCACCCTGCCTGAAATTTTTCTGTTAAAAGATGAAATAGGCTAAGTGCTGGGGCTCATGCCTATAAACCCAGTATTTTGGGAAGGCGAAGCAGGCAGATCACCTAAGGGGTCAGGAGTTCGAGACCAGCATGCCCAACATGGTGAAACCCTGTCTCTACCAAAAATACAAAAATTAGCTAGATGTAGTGGTGGGCACCTGTTATCCCAGCTACTTGGGAGGCTGAGGCAGGAGAATGGCTTGAACCCGGAAGGTAGAGGTTGTAGTGAGCTGAAATCGCACCACTGTACTCCAGCCTGGGCAACAGAGTGACTCTGTCTCAAAAACAAAAAACAAAAACAAAAACAAAACCCAGAAAACAAAATAATTACATTGGACAAACATCAAAATTGTATACAGTTGATATTTTCTTTAATATTTATTTTAACAAAATAATATAATCGTAAATATTTTTACATTGTAAAACCATTTGTAGTATTAATGTTTAAAGTCCACATAGTTACCAATGTAAAGAATTGGAACTACACTTCACATATGTTATTTCTTGTCTGTATGTACATACACATTTAAGAATAATATGTAACATGAGTTGTTTAATGTTGCAAAATGCTCCTCAGATGCCATGCATAACAGTTGTGAATATGCTCTAATATTTTTGTACCTTTAAAACCAATGAATTAGACACAAAAAAACATGAGAAAATGAATACTTGCCCTTCTGGGAAACGATACTTTCTTCGGTAATAATCTATGGGATTCACTCTGAGACTACATATTTGGCAAGCAAATGAATTGGCCTATCATCCTTCCTAAACTCTTCAGTTCATATGTTTCTCATTCTCCTGAGCAGTGTCCATCTCTGATATTAGCAGAGGTGCAAAAACCTTCATGGCGTTTGGCATTCTTCAGTACTTCAGAAGAAACCTTTCCTTGGGGCCTGGGAGGTATGAATTATGAGAGCAGGTTTAGGGTTGTGAGTTTTGCTGTGCCAGCACAGAACATCAGTGATGCCCACATGTTCTTTAATAAATTTATCTTCCCGATCTTTATGATATCCTCGGTCCTCTAAAGAGCAGGGCCCAGAGCCTGGGTCTCTTTTATCTATATTTAATGTCATATGTAAAAAGCAGATGGGAGGCTGAGGCAGGAGGATTGCTTGAACCCAGGAGGCAGAGGTTGCAGTGAGCCGAGGTTGCGCCACTGCACTCCAGCCTGGT
>NW_016107336.1:888187-889712 GCF_001604975.1 Cebus imitator
AAAAAAAAAAAAAAAAAAACAGAAAGAAAAAAAAAAGATCCTTATGCTTGTGCACCTGATAAGGAAAAAAGACAACAAAAAACACAACCTTGGACAAAGGCCTTTGCAACCTTATACAAACAATACTTCTCCAAGGACACCTGCCTAGCAACTACCTGTCCAACCTCAGACTGGCATTACCCTTGCTATTGATCATTGTAGCCAAAGATAATATTTCAAAACAATTATGTAATTTTCCTTATTATTTCCTTTAAAAACCTTTGTTGACTGGGTGCAGTGACTCACACCTATAATCCCAGCACTTTGGGAGGCCCAGGTGAGCTGATGACGTGAGGTCGGGAGTTTAAGACAAGCCCGGCCAACATGGTAAAACCCCACCTCTACTAAAAATACAAAAATCAGCCAGGTGTGAGGGTATGCCTGTAATACTAGCTACTCGGGAGGCTGAGGCAGGAGGTTGCAATTAATCCTGGAGGCGGAGGTTGCACTGAGCTGAGATGGCACCACTAAACTCCAGCCTGGGTGACAGAGAGTGTTTCAAAACAAACAAACAAACAAACACCTTTGTCTTCCTTTGCCTCCCTGAATATGCACCTAGTTTACTATGGCATGTATATTTCCATTGCAATACTCTGTTCGCAGATAAACATAATTTCCTTTTAGAGCCTCTGTCTGTTATTTAGGTTAATGTTACTTTCAATGTTCAGAAATCTTTGTTGGCTTCCAGAAATAACATATGCAAAGGATCTGAGGGTAAGGAAGAACGTGAAAATGTTGGGTAATGACAAGTAGTTTGGCGTGACTGCAGCTTATGGTGGAGTGGGAGATCTATTAGTGAAAAGCGAGGCCAGGAATGCAGCAGTGCCTATATGCCAAGATGAGGAGTTTAGACTTTGTCATGGTGACATTTTAAGCAAAGACAGGTGATTAGTTTGCATTTTAGAAAGGTCGTTGTATTTGCATTTGCCTGAGTTCTTGGGCAAAAGAGAAGCTGACTGGCTGATTAGGCAGAAATAGATTTAATTAAAATATCATTGCATCGTAGAATTATTAGGGACCTGGTCTGAAGTTCAGTTTCCATGAAGTGTCTCCAACCATGTGGGGGACCTGGTCTGATGAGGAAGCTGTCCTTCCCCTATCACTGTCATCATAGAGCACTAATTGCTACAGTTTGCACTTTTGCCAGCAAGTCAGCACAACTGAAATTTTCACTAAGCCCAGCCACTGCAGCCATTTTTGTACCTTAGAAATCCAAGTTTGCAGACACTGCTGTTTCTGAAGGCTGGATACCTTTACCATCAGCAAGGAGATTCTACGTGGATCCCTCACCTGCCCTGGTCTACTGCTGAATCAGATTCTCATTTAGATACCTGATTGGTGGAGCTTAGGTTGCAATGTGCCTGTGAAGAAGCCTGGGTAGCATTTTCTGAGTTAACTCCCCAAACACAGAGAGGATGTTTCAAAGGTACTGGCTGATCGAAAAACATGATAAATGCCCACATCATAACTTTTCATGTGGTCTGGC
>NW_016107336.1:891467-990123 GCF_001604975.1 Cebus imitator
TTTTTTTTTTTTGAGTCAGTGTCTTGCTCTGTCACCAAGGCTGGAGTGCAGTGGCATGATCTTGGCTCACTGCAACCTCTGCCTCCCAGGGTCAAGCCATCCTCCCACCCCAGCCTCCTAAATAGCTGGGATTGCAGGCATGCACATCACACACAGCTAATTTTTGTATTTTTTGTAGAGACAGGGTTTTGCCACATTGCCCAGGCTGGTCTTAAACTCCTGCGCTCAAGCAATCCTCCTTCCTTGGGCCTCCCAAGGTGCTGAGATTACAAGTATCAGTCACTGCTCTCAGCTGACATAATTTTTTTTAAAGGAAATTATTGTTTTAGTATTTAGTGAGATCCTTTATTTAACTTTTAAAAAACACTTTACTGATCTGTGAAAACTGAAAGATCATTTTACCTAAAGGACGGCCTATTTGACTTGGAAGTATTTGTGTATGTTTGTATGTATGAGAAAGATTTTTATATTGCCAGAAAAACACGCACGCACACACACACACACACACACACACACACACACACGCGTGTGCACACACACACTCCCTTAGTGAACAATACTGCAAATTCTTTCTTTTAATCCTGATAATTTGACAGAAGCTGGGTCCAGAAATCTCACTGTTGCCTCCAAGAGCTGATCTGTTCCATTTCAAGGCACCTGCCTATTGCTTCACTTTAGATTCAGCCAGTTCTAAGCATATTCAGTTTTAGACGCCCTGTGAGTTCATCCCCAGCCAATCAATTGTTGCAGTCCCAGCCCCCTGCCCTCCAAAGTACCCTTAAAAAACCTTAGCCTCCAAATTCTCGAAGACATGGGTTGAGAAATTTCTCCCTGTTCACCTCGCCTGGCCGCCCCTGTGATTATTAATCCCTTTCTTTACTGCAGTACCTGCTATTCTCTTTGAGGTTTTTACAGGGCAGCGGGCCAGAAGAACCTGTCAGCCTGTCACACCAAGATGTCCAAACATCAGAATTATAGAAAGTTAAAAGGCACGATTAACAGGGTTTTTAAATTACAAAAATGTTCAAATGGATACAAAAATAGAGACAACAGTATAAGAAACCTCAGGCCAGGTACGGTGGCTCACGCCTGTAATCCCAGCACTTCTGGAGGCCGAGGTGGGCGGATCATGAGGTCAGGAGATCGAGACCATCCTGCCTAACATGGTGAAATTCCGTCTCTACTAAAAATACAAAAATTAGCTGGGTGTGGTGGCACTCGCCTGTAGTCCCAGCTACTTGGGAAGCTGAGGCAGGAGAATTGCTTGAACTTGGGGGGTTGGAGGTTGCGGTGAGCCGAGATCGAGCCACTGCACTCCAGCCTGGTGACAGAGTGAAACTCTGTCTTAAAAAAAAAAAGCAACCTCATTTACCAGTCTTCCAGCTTCAATAATTATCAACAAATCCTGTTTCATCTAGTCCCTACCTACTCTCCATCTTTTTCACTATTGGGTTGTTTTGAAACAAATCCCACACATCTAATCATTTCATCCATAACTGTTTCACTATTCTAAAAGAAAAGGACTTTTTAAACATACAACACTATTACCATACATTAAAATTAACAAGGCCGGGCGCCGTGGCTCACGCCTATAATCCCAGCACTTTGGGAGGCCAGGGCGGGTGGACCATGAGGTCAACAGATCAAGACCATCCTGGTCAACAAGGTGAAACCCTGTCTGTACTAAAAATACAAAAATTAGTTGGGCATGGTGGTGCGCACCTGTAGTCCCAGCTACTCAGGAGGTTGAGGCAGGAGAATTGCTTGAACCCAAGAGGCAGAGGTTGCGGTGGCTGAGATGGTGCCATTGTACTCCAGTCTGGGTAATGACAGTGAAACTCCATCTCAAAAAAAAAATAAAAATAATAAACTTAAATTAACAATAACTCTTTTTTTTTTTTTTTTTTTTGAGACGGAGTTTCACTCTTGTTACCCAGGCTGGAGTACAATGGCGCGATCTCGGCTCACCGCAACCTCCGCCTCCTGGGTTCAGGCAATTCTCTTGCCTCAGCCTCCTGAATAGCTGGGATTACAGGCACACGCCACCATGCTCAGCTGAATTTTTGTATTTTTAGTAGAGACGGGGTTTCACCATGTTGACCAGGATGGTCTCAATCTCTTGACCTCGTGATCCACCCGCCTCGGCCTCCCAAAGTGCTGGGATTACAGGCGTGAGCCACCGGGCCCGGCCAACAATAACTCTTTACTATCATCAACTATCCAGCCAGCATTCAAATGTCCTCAGTTGCCTTACAATATTTTTCAGTTTGTTCAAATCAGGATATAAATGAGATCCATACACTATATTTCCTTGGCATATCACTTGAGTCTCTATTAATTTTAAATTCTCTTCCTTAGGGTATTATGGTAGCAATATAAAGAAAAGGGAAGAATCAAGTCTCATCTTCTGAGTTTCACCATAGCCTTTTAAATATCACAGCAGAGATAGTAGTTAAAATTGTTTTGAATCTTACGCTTTTGAATATCCTGTTTTTTAAGGATTCAGAGTGTAATATTCATACCATAAACAGCAGATGTAGAAAAATACTGGCTGAGACATTTTTTCCCCCTTGCCTCAGAGGAGTTGAAACTATCTGGGAGCTGGGAGAAGGGTCAGAACTGGATGGGAGAGCAACTGAGTTGGAGAGTGACTATCTGGGTGGGGCTTCAAGCCTGCCTCAGCGCCTCTCCGGTAAAACCAGTGGAGAGTGTGTGGAAATCAAATCCCTAAATATGTTTGGGCATCAGAGGTATGGAAATAAATAAAGACCAAGCAGAGGAGAAGAAGCAAAGGCTATTCATTCAGAGCTTGCTACAGCAGGGAGTCAGCCACTGTTGCTTGTGCTTGGCAGCAACTCAAAGGCCGGAAGAGGAGTGAGGAAGCTTTGGGGTGGAAGAAAGGGAGGGCTTTAGGCATGCACCGATTGGAGGTTGTTGGTGTGGGAAGCTGGATCGGCTCCCTAGAAGCGCGGCGTCCTATGTGGTCGCTTAGGGGTAAATATTTACCTTTCTCTGGTTAGCACTGAATTGGAAAGAAGGACAAAAATTAGGGAAGCGTCAGTTGTTAATCAAATCCTGAGCATTTCTGGCTGTGAAAAGAATTATTGTTTGCCTTCCTGGATTATTAGTAGGCATAGTGATTTGACTTCCTGCAAGTCTGACCTAAGGCAGGCTGACTTCCTGGGCTGGCTATTGTAGGTAAGGGGCTGGTTTCTCCGACAGGTTGCTGCAGGCTGTGGGTCTGTTTTTTTTTGTTGTTTTTTTTTTGTTTTTTTTTGTTTTTTGAGACAGAATTTTGCTCTTGTTGCCCAAGCTGGAGTGCAATGGTGCAATCTCGGCTCACTGCAACCTCCACTTCCTGGGTTCAAGCAATTCTCCTGCCTCAGCCTCCCCAGTAGCTGGGACTACAGGCGCTCGCCGCTGCGCGCAGCTGATTTTTGTAGTTTTAGTAGAGACGGGGTTTCACCGTGTTGCCCAGGCTGGTCTTCAATTCCTGACCTCAGGTGATCCACTGCCTCAGCCTCCCAAAGGGCTGGGATTGCAGGCATGAGCCACTGCGCCCATTTATACCCGATCTGGCCATCATCTGTTCCAATCTCTCAGAGGGTGGAAAGGCCCCCTGTGCTGCACTTCCCAGGTGGGCCTTGCTAAGTTCTCCTCCTGTGAATCAGCTGTGACAGGTATAGAGCAGATAGGCCAGGAACCGATAAAACTTCCTGAGTGAGTGGCAGGGGAAAATATCCAAGGTTCCCAGGCTCTCTCTCAGAGCTTGGCAAGTGCTGGGGGAGGGCCCTGCTGTCCTGGGAGGCCATATCCTCAGAATAAAGAGGAGCCTGCCTGGTTCAAGCACAGGAGACCAGATGGGAACAAGGGGCTTCTTACTCAATCTTTGCCCTTTAATGGTCTTTTTAAAAGTATTTTTTTCTTTACTATTACAAACATGAGACCATTTTAGTCTGATATGGTTTGGTTCTGTGTCCCACCCAAATCTCACCTTGTATTGCAATCTGAATTGTAATCCTGTGGTGTTGAGGGAGGGACCTGGTGGGAGGTGACTGGCTTGTAGGGGCGGTGGTTCCCCCATGCTGTTCTCGTAATAGTGAGGGAGTTTTCAAGAGAGCTGATGGTTGTATTGTATTGTATGGTATTTATTTTTTTGAGATGGAGTCTCATTCTGTCGCCCAGGCTGGAGTGCAGTGGCATGATCTCGGCTCACTGCAACCTCCAGCTCCCAGGTTCAAGCGGTTCTCCTGCCTCAGCCTCCCGAGTAGCTATGATTACGGGTGCCCACCACCACGCCTGGCTAATTTTTGTATTTTTAGTAGAGAGGGGGGTTTCACCATGTTGGCCAGGTTGGTTTTGAACTCCTGACCTCAGGTGATCTGCCCACTTTAGCCTCTGAAAGTGATGGCATTACAGGCATGAGTCACCACACCTGGCTGATGGTTTTAGAAGTGTTTGGAAGTTCCCCCTTCACACTGCTGTCTCTCCTGCTGCCACGTGAGACGTGATTGCTTCCCTTTCACCTTGTGCCATGGTTGTAAGTTTCCTGAGGCCTCCTAGCCATGTTTCCTGGTAATCCTGTGGAACTGTGAGTCAATTAAACCTCTTTTCTTTATAAATTACCCAGTCTCAGGTATTCTTTATAGCAGTGCGTAAACAGACTACCACAAGTCCCATAGTGGCCCTGTGTAATAGCTACATTTTCTTATTTTCTGGCATTTGGGGACTTGGCCCTGGAGAGGCTGCGCCTCTAGGGCTAGCTAATTTCTAGACAGCAAAGGACTCCCCCAGGAGCATGCCTTTGAAATACAAGCCAACCAACCCGGAGCCCACACCTCCAACCGTCTCCTTTGTCAAACTCTCCCAGCCAAGCCAATTATCCCCCTGCCCCAAATTACCTCTGTACCAGGTGCCCAGACAACTAGGGATCACCCTTATAGGTCAGAGCCCTGTGGAGTTGTCACACTATGCAATTCTAAACTTCCTCTGCCTATGGGTGCTGCCTACATTCCAAACGGCTAGGATTGTGGGTGTAAGCCACCGCACCTTGCTGAATTGTCTTTTGAATTGACCCCCTAGGGCCAAAGGAGGATCTGACTCTATCTAGGTTTGAGAGGAGAGATGAAGGGAGGGGCATGAGGACAGTTGACAGCTGAGTTTCTCAAAGAAGGTCATTCCAGGGTCTTCAGGCAAGCCAGGGCCAGCCTCATTAGACAGCGGAGGAAGTCTGCTGCTTCTTGATGGAGGGAATCTAGATGGAGTTTTCGGCGATTCAAGTACTCCGAATCACCCGATTTTTCAACATTCACATTTTAAATCACTTTTTGGAGATTCTGATTTTGAGAGGCCATTTTTTCTTTTAACAGCTCTGGTTAGATTACTGTTTTTACTTTGTATTACGGCTAATAAAGAGCTTGTGTGGGAAAAACAGCTCTGCCATTTTCTTGTTATTCCTTGTGCTAATGTCATACACATCTTCCTCCTGAGGTCTATCCATGGATGTTTTAATTTGCCAAGGCTCTGTAACAAAATACCACAAACTGGTGGCTTAAATAACAGAAATCTGTTGTCTCACAGTTCTTGAGGCTGGGAATCCAAGATCGAAGTATCAGCAGGGTTGGTTTCTTCTGGGGCCTCTCCCTTTGGCTTGGAGATGGCATCTTCTCCCTGTGTCCTCACCCCATCTTCCCTCTGTGTGTGTGTCTGTTTGAATTTCCCCTTCTCATAAGGACGCCATCATATTAGAGTAAGGCACTCTCGTGACCTTACTTTAACTTGATGACCTCTGTAAAGACCCTGTCTCTAAAATAAGGTCGTATTTTAAGGCACTAGGGGGTTAGGACTTGAACATATAAATTTTGAGGAGAAAAATTCAATCGGTAACAATGGATATCTTTTTTCTTTTTTTTTTTCAGACAGAGTCTCACTCTGTCACCTGGGCTAGAGTGCAATGGCGCTGTCTTAGCAAACTGCAACCTCCGCTTCCTGGGTTCAAGTGATTCTTCTGCCTCAGCCTCCCAAGTAGCTGGGACTACAGGCGTGCACCACCATACCTGGCTAATTTTTTTTGTATTTTTAGTAGAGATGGGGTTTCACCATATTGGCCAGGCTGGTCTCAAACTCCTGACCTCATAATCTACCTGCCTCAGCCTCCCAAAGTGCTGAGATTACAGGTGTGAGCCACTGCACCCGGCTGGATATCTTCTGAAGAGGCTTGTGTATTTAGTGACACCAGTTCCATCTAATCATGTTAGTTTAGGTAATATTAGATATCATAATTCTTAAATTGGGTTAACTAGAGCTGGTAAACTAATTATCAGCAAGTCTTTCAAAATGAATAATAGGGGGAGGTGCTACCACAAATTCTCACTGTAGTGAGATTCGTACTTTCCCTTTCCCCTCATGGCCCCTCACCCGCTATATATGGCATATGACCTTATTACCTATGGGGTAGAGTCACGCTATATACTAAACATGGGTATGTTTTATTTCCTATTCTTTAAGATAAAAATAAATATTTATTCAAGTTCTAGTGTATGTGTTTTATTTTAACTTTGGAGACTACTATTTTATTGAAGTTCCTTTCTGTCCAAATAAAACAGTCTCTAGTTTGAAAAAATAAAGGTACATTTTAGAGAGAACAAAAGAGACCTGGCTGGGCGCAGTGGCTCACGCCTATAATCCCAGCACTTTGGGAGGCTGAGTCGAGCAGATCATGAGGTCAAGAGGTCAAGACCATCCTGGCCAAAGTGATGAAACCCCGTCTCTACTAAAAATACAAAAATTATCTGGGCATGGCGTGTGTGCCTGTAGTCCCAGCTACTCAGGAGGCTGAAGCAGGAGAATTGCTTGAACCCAGGAGGTGGAGGTTGTGGTGAGCTGAGTTCACGCCACTGTACTCCAGCCTGGTGACAGAGTGACGCTTTGTCAAAAAAAAAAAAAAAGAAAGAAAGAAAGAAAAGAAACAAAGGACGGAAGGAAGGAAGGGAAGGAAAGAAAGAAAGAGACCTAGCTATCTTTAGTCACTAAAAGAGTTGTCATTTGTCATTGCTAAGAATAAGGAAGGTGTCCCTCCACATGGAGTGAAAGAGCTCTAACCATTGATTAAAAGGAGACATATCAGTCAAGGAGGCAGCAGTGAAGAGCTTCAGCCAGTGGCATGCTTAGCAAGACGACCCCAAATCAAAGAAATTCCTAATTCAAAAGTCATGTTACCCCGCAACTCCTTGCATAGCCAAACAAGCCTAGGTCAATGTATATTTGTACATCACTTTATTAATAACAAAATAGCAGTCATTTGCTGTAATAAAATATTTATTACATGAACAAACTTTAAAATTTCAAACTTAAGATTAACAAGATAAATGCAATATTCTGCTAATGCAACAATGGTTTTTGATATTGCTTGGCATTAAGACAATAATAATAATTTCTTCAATTTCCTTTTTTCCCAGCTCTTTGAGGTTGTATGTCTTGATGTACTAACTCTGTTTTTGGCTATTGTCCTGCAGGATGGGTTTATGAAATAGTTTTGAATTGTCCATAGTTAGCCCAGTCATTCTCTTACTGTAGAGTGCATTGGAATCACTGGAGAGCTTGTTAAAACACAGATTGCTAGACCCCCTCCTTTCTGATTGAACAAGTTGGGGGTTGAAGTGTGGTGAGAACTTGCTTTTTTAACAAGTTCTAAGGTGCTGCCATTGCTATGTGGGGACTGCACTTTGAGAACCACTGTTCTGAAGCACTTGTCTGTTTTCTTTATTTGTAATGATTTGTTTGTTTGTTTGTTTGTTTTTGAGTCAGAGTCTGACTCTGTCACCCAGGCTGGAGTATAGTGGCACGATCTTGGCTCACTGTAACTGCCTTCTTCCAGGTTGAAGCAATTCTGCCTGCCTCAGCCTCCCGAGCAGCTGGGATTACAGGTACATGCCACCACACCCAGCTAATTTTTGTTTTTTTTTTAGTAGAGATGGGGTTTTGCCATGTTGGGTAGGCTGGTCTTGAACTCCTGACCTCAGGTGATCCGCCTGTCTTGGCCTCCCAAACTGCTGGGATTACAGGTGTGAGCCACCATGCCTGGCCTGTAATGAGTTTTGATACCCTTTTAATTGAAAACTGAAGCAACTGGCAAAGGCTAAATGCATGTTATTTTATACTCTTTTGTAAAATGTTACTTTTGAGTGACTACCCAAAACTGTGATTCCATTGGTAATAACCCTGCCAAATTACAAGATGTTTTCTTTTGTATGGGCCTACATTTCTCTCAATGCACTTTTCACCCGTTTGTGTTGGAGTAAGAAATATATTTGTATAAGTCAGCAGCTGTATCTTGTGTTTGGTTTAGGGAATTGTGGATAATATTAACTTTAATATGCATTTCTGTATTGCCAGTTTTTCAAGAAGCAGGCTTGCAGTTGTTCCCTCTTTATTTAAAAATTGACATTTTAGGTTTCATTTCTGTGTAGTAGATGTTGCTTCCTTAGTGGTGGTGTCAAAATTCATTTATATTTTAAACACTTGACCATAATGATGTTTCCAGGGAGTATAAACCTTATCAAACATCTGTTCTAATTTTTCTTGGTAAAATCATTGCTGTTGCATTAACACTCAATACGATTTTTCCATTAGTGGCTGGGCGCGGTGGCTCATGCCTGTAATCCCAGTTCTTTGGGAGGCCGATGTGGGCAGATCCCAAGGTCAAGAGATTGAGACCATCCTGGCCAACATGGTGAAAACTCTTCTTTACTAAAAAATACAAAAGTTAGATGGGTGTGGTGGTGCATGCCTGTAGTCCCAGCTTCTCGGGAAGCTGAGGCAGGAGAATCGCTTGAATCTGGGAGGCACACTCCAGCCTGGCGACAGAGCGAGACTCTGTCTCAAAAAAAACAAAACAAGGCCGGGCGCGGTGGCTCAGGCCTGTAATCCCAGCACTTTGGGAGGCCGAGGCGGGTGGATCACGAGGTCAAGAGATCGAGACCATCCTGGTCAACATGGTGAAACCCCGTCTCTACTAAAAATACAAAAAATTAGCTGGGCATGGTGGTGCGTGCCTGTAATCCCAGCTACTCAGGAGGCTGAGGCAGGAGAATTGCCTGAACCCAGGAGGCGGAGGTTGCGGTGAGCCGAGATCATGCCATTGCACTCCAGCCTGGGTAACATGAGTGAAACTCCGTCTCAAAAAAAAACAACAACAACAACAAAAAAAAACCAAAAAAAGATTTTTCCATTAGTATTGTGAAAAAAAATTTAAATCAAAATTTTGAGTGTTACTGTTAATCCAAATAGCCTAAGAACTTTTATTATCTTTTACTAATTCAAAGAAGATTTTTTTCACAGTGCCTCTATTAGTCTGGAAAATTCAGCTTCATAGAAATTGAAGCTATAAAGCACCATTGATTGTTGAGAATTTAATTTCTTTGATACAGTGTCTGAATTTCTTGGAATAAAATTTGAGGCATTCTCAAGAATTGACACAGTAGGTTAAAAAAAAAAAAGTGTATTTTGAACAATGCCAAGATAAATGGATATGTCTGGTGCTCACTAACTGCCCTGTTACTAAAGAAATTGAGATTCTGAACCAGGTGTTGTATGTTGTCCTTCTCTTAGACCTGCTTCTGTGCCTGAATATGCCCAGTTTAATGTGTTTCATTTTACCATAGCCCTGTCTGTAACATTTTGAAAGCTCCTAATATTACAATTAGCAAGACTCCCAAATGAATGTAATTCCAGCAGTTGAATCATACTCTCTAACAACAAAATCAAGAAATAGATTCTTTAAATTTTATTTCCTTCTTCAAAATATTGGATCAATGGGATGTATTTGCATTCTAAACTCAGTTAATCATTTTGAATGTATTTTGATTATATAAACAATGAAGCAAAATATGGAAGTTCCTTAATTTCTCTAGTTATTTTTTTAAACTTGGCTCAACCACTTAATAATTTAGTTTTGCATTTTAGGATTTAACTATGTCATAAATCTAGAAGCTGCTCAATGCCTACATCATATTCTATTGAAAGCTTTGTGTTCAATAAACACTTTTATACATTAAAGCTTCCAAAAAACCTTATTGGATTGTATAAATTTATGAAAACAGCAAATATTTGTTGCAATAAGCTAAGCAATAAGGGATTTATAATTCAGGTTCGAGATCTCCTACTTGAATTTTGCTCTTGTATTTTCTCTGTGCTAAAAAAACTATATATTTATATCCTATAGTCATTAAAACTTGAAAAAATGGAATGATGCTAATCTTAACACTTTGTAGTTTGATTTGCTCACTTAACATTATATAATAGACAGATGGATCTTCAGACAAAAGAGTTTTGCTGGAAGGTCACAGAAAAATGAGATGGAAGCTAGAGAGGTAAGATATTTCTTTCTTTCTTTCTTTCTTTTTGAGGAAGTCTATAAAATAAATATTTTAAATATTTAAATATTTTAAGTGAATGCTTCAAGTCATTGTCATTTTTTCATAGTTTGTCACAATTTTCATAGTTACATTTTTAGTGTTTAATTCTTTGATTTATTTGGATTTAAAAAAAAAGAGTAAGCTGGCCAGTTGTCTCTTCACCATTTATTTTGTATGCCACCGATTGGAAATACCAATGTTATATGTCAAAGTCCCATATACACTTGGGGTCATTCCCAGCTTTTCTGCTCTGCTCCATTGATATGTCTGTCTTTTCCCCCATTGTTACTATGTATCTGAGAACATCACTTTCTTTATTTTTTTAATACTAAAACTAATATCCTGCTTACAATATTTGTTTGTATAATTCTTCATCATAGTCACCAATGAAATTTATATTGAATTAAAGTTCAGAAACTAAAGTTCCAGGGTGGTGAAACTCTGAATTTTATTCATTGGTCAGGGTCTCCCTGGGATATACTTCCCTTCCTGCCACCTCCGAAAATGCTCATTTGCCTCCTTGATTTCTTTCCCCACTGTGTACCTTGCCCTATTTCCTCTTTCCTATGAGAACTTTGTCCATATGCCCATAGGTATACAGAGAGGGAAGTGTTTGCTATGGCTCTTTCCTCACAAAATTGAATGTCTTCCAAATTTGCCTCTGGTCAGTGGTCTCTCAGTCAACCCAGCTGGGTATACCCCTCATAGCTGCTGTAACCAAGGCAATGCATTAGCTACATCAGCTCAGTTTCACCCTTGGCTACACTGTAGGGTAGAGGGCTGAGGTGGTTGTGACTTTTTTAACGACAAATTGTAAAAACCTATAGCTCTAGATCTCCAGATTTCCAACCTTAGAGGAAGTGCACTAACCCTGACACAGGGAGAATGAAAAATATTATGGGTGGGCAATACAGATGGTGGCATTACCACAGTGATGTGAGGGGAACTGACAGGGTAGCTAAATATGAATTGTTGTAATTCAGCCTAAGTTTTTCTTGTAGCTGGTGGGTGTGACAATAATTTAGAAAGAGCCTTCTAGAGACATATAATCCAGAGATTTATTTTTCAATGAAAGTAACGAAACAAATAAGGCTACATTCTAATTGTTTTTTTTTTTTTTTTTGAGATGGAGTCTCACTCTGTCACCCAGGCTGGCATACAATGATGTGATTTTGGCTAACTGCAACCTCCACCTCCAGGTTCAAGTGATTCTCGTGCCTCAGCCTCCTGAATAGCTGGAATTACAGGCACCCACCACCACACCTGGCTAATTTTTATATTTTTAGTAGAGACAAGGATTTACCATGTTGTCTAGGCTGGTCTTGAACTTGTGACCTCAGGTGGTCTGCTTGCCTTGGCCTTCCAAAGTGCTGGATTACAGGCATGAGCCACTGCATTCAGCCTACATTCTAGTTTTAAATGAGAACTTCCTGGTAAATAAAATTTCTCATCTACTATACAACATGGTAGTAAAGAATGAACATCTTTGCTTTTAAAAAATAAACTGTTGAGTGAGCAAGACAGTTACTTTAACTTTAAAGTATTTGAGTGTATTTATCATAACATTGAGGGATAAATGTGAAAAAATATAATGAAAATATAACTTTTCGGTTATAACATGATCAGTTAATTAAGAAGCAAAATTGGCTGGGCATGGTGGTTTACTCCTGTAATCCCAGCAGTTTGGGAGGCTGAGGCGGACAGATCACCTGAGGTCCAGAGTTTGAGACCAGCCTGACCAACATGAAGAAACCCTGTCTCTACTAAAATACAAAATTAGCCAGGTGTGGTGCCGCATGCCTGTAATCCCAGCTACTTGGGAGGCTGAGGCAGAAGAATCACTTGAACCTGAGAGGTGGATGTTGCTGAGCCAAGATTGCATCATTGTACTCCAGCCTGGGCAACAAGAGTGAAACTCTGCCCCCCTCCCCCCAAAAAAAAGCAAAATTTGCAATAATGATACCACTGCTGATTATTATAAACCTATTATATTTTAGGATTCACATAATCCAATTCTAGAATGCAAAGAAAAAAAGCCCATCAAAAAAGTAACAGATTAGATTATATGTAAAAATTGACATGTAATAGATTAATGTAAAAATGGACAATTTCTGCATCATACAATAAAACTGTGTTTTGAAGTATAGTATATTAATAGAATATTTGAGGTACACTAAAGCCAACATATCAGGAGATGGCTGTGATTGATGATAATTTGTTACTCACAGTTGCCAAGAGGCAGGAGCATGACACACCATGGAAGGACACATGAGAAGCACCAGCGTCAGTTAATAGTCAGGGGGAGAGAGAGGGACTGTGTACAAGGGCCTTTATCATGGTTTCTCAAGAAAGAAACAGGTGAGACAGGGTAAACAGGCTTAGGATTGGCTAGTGTGAATCATTTCACTTGGTTCTGGGGCATAGAGGTGCTCCCTCGTTGTCTGGTACCTGGTTCTAGGGTTATTAGGACAGGTGGATACTGGCTTAGAATGTGAAAGCAAGATAAAGAAGGTGGCTGGCGTGTGGATCCTGGATTTGTTTGTTGACATTTAACAAGTGTGCTCAAAGATGAATCATTTACTGTCTCTAGGAATTAGTTAACCCTGGAATGGGCCAGCTCCTTCCGGTCAGCAAGGCTCCAAGAGGTCAAAGTACCAGAATAGAAAATAAAAGGTATGCTTAACACATACTACCATATTAATTTTAAAGCTGAAAATATAAGCTTCCCAATATATAGAATATGTTCATCTTAAAGAACTCTAGATGGAATGACCACCTATACCTAATAGTCCCACATGGTCACAAATTGCTATCCTCATTACTCTATTTTACATGGCAGTAAGATGAGAAATAGAGGAGGCAGAAATCTGACACAATTGTAATTGTTTTATGATAAGAGGAAGGTTAGGAGGTAGCAGTTATAGAATAGTAATTTTTATAATAAAAAGTTTTTTTTTCCTATAGGCATTTCAATGTAAAGGTTCTACTTTTATTATAAATGCAGAGCTGAACAACTAAAATACCACTAGACAAATCCAACATTTGACTATATCTAGTTTTTTTGTTTTGTTTTGTTTTTTTAAGGTTTTTCTTTTCCTATTACTACCGCTACTGTATTGTTGGGAATACTCTCCTTATAAATAACTTCTCATGTTTTTCACATTTATCACTCAATGGTATGATAAAGAAAATATTAACTTTATTTAAATATTTATTTATTTTATTCATTTGAGATGGCGTCTCACTCTGTAGCCCAGGCTGGAGTGCAGTGACCCAGTCTTGCAACCTCCACCTTTTATTCCTGGTTCAAACAATTCTCCTGCCTCAGCCTCCTGAGTAGCTGGGATTACAGGCATGAGCCACTGTGCCCAGCCCACTGACTTTTTTTTATTATAATTTTTTGTTTTACTTTAAGTTTTGGGATACATATGCAGAACATGTAGATTTGTTACATAGTTTTACATGTGCCATGGTGCTTTGCTGCACTTACCAACCCGTCATCTAGGTTTTAAGCCCTGCATGCATTAGATATTTGCCTTATGCTCTCCCTCCCCTTGACTCCAGCCCCTGACAGGCCCCAGTTTGTGATGTTCCCCTCCCTGTGTCCATGTGTTCTTATTGTTCAACTTCCACTTATAAGTGAAAATATGCGGTGTTTGGTTTTCTGTTCCTGTGTTAGTTTGCTGAGAATGATGGCTTCCAGATTCATCCACGTCCCTGCAAAGGACATGAACTCATTCTTTTTTATGGCTGCAACACAAACATTTTTGAGCAAAATAATCAAATTACTCAGTCAAAGGTATTTTTAAAGCAAAGAATGTTAATTTTTTTATTACTATGTTGTCGTATAAGGAGGTAAAGAATTTTATTCACCAAGAAATTCTCATGTAAGAAGGATGCTCTTTACCAAAGAGTTAAGTGGAGATTAGGGTTTGACCAGGAGGAAGGAAGGCCTAGAAAAGGAGAAAGGAAGAAAGAGAGGCACCTTGGAAGGAAAGCTGTCTAGGTGAGTTTCAGGAGGGGAGTGACAGTGAGAAGAGGCTCAGAGGTGTAGCAGCCACTGAGGAATTTGAAGGAAGTAGAAAGGAGAGGCAATGGAACCTTCTCATTGGTCTTGGAACTATGAAAATAACATCTGGAATTATTTTCATTGACGTTTTTGGTGTTCTTGCTTTCTTTGAATCCTAGAACTGGATTATGTGAATCCTAAGACATAATAGGTTTATAGGAGTCAGCCGTGGTATGATTATTGCAAACTTTGTTTCTTAACTGATTCTGTTGTAACCAAAAAGTTATATTTTGTTATATTTTTTCACATGTATCATTCAATGTTATGATAAATATACTCAAATGCTTTAAAGTAACTATGTTGCTCACTCAACTGTTTCTTTCTTTTTCTTTTTTTTAAAGCAAAGGTGTTAATTCTTTGCTACCATGTTGTATAAGGAGGTGAGGAATTTTATTCACCAGGAAATTCTTATGTAAAACTAAAATGAAGCCTCATTTGCTATTTTGTGTCCATAACTGTTACAATATGGTACTTTTCAAACTAAGGAAATTTCTTTGATTAGTATAGTGATTTTTTTCCATGTTGAGTTGGGAAATCATTTATTTGGAGACAAATTAACTTTTCCTCTCTCTATATATATGTCCAAAGCTTGTTTTTTTTTTTTTCCTGATAATTGCTACCTTTCTATTACGAGTAGTATAGTTGTGTTCTTTTAGTGGCTTCTAATATGGTTTAAAAAGATTATGCTTTGTGCTTTTCCCCCCCTTAACATGTGTTTACAATAGACTTCAGAGATACTTGTGTGTTTTCTATTTCAGATGTATGGTTTAAATAACTATATAAAGTCTATAATATCATGCTTTGAGAATCTAATCCATGTGCTTACAAAGTAGTCATATAACTATAATTAATTTATGCTGGAGAACACATTTCTTTTTAAGTTTGTGTTTTGTCTTGATAACAGGCCATTTTTGGCAGTTGTTCATCAAAGGAGATCCCCCTGAAGTAGCCGCTGTAGGCATGGGACATTAAATAGATATTAAAGAAGGTATGTCTTCCAATGAACTTCAGGAATCTTTGGAGTCTGTGAGAAGAGGAAGAAGAAAGAGCACAGCCCCTTTCCCAGATGGAGGGTGTGGCTGGCCAGCGTTGCCGTTGCAGAGCTGGCGGTGACAAGTGCCATCTGCCATGGCGGTTCAGCTCTGGCCTTTTCCCAGAACGGCAGCATCAGTGTTACAGTTCCTTGTGAAATTGGAGAAGTTAATTATACTTTAAAACTCTTTTCTGTTGCCTTAAAGATGCTGACTTTGGTATACAGGTAAGAATATACATGTATAAAGTGGAAGAACTACGTGATGAAATTTCACTTGAATGTGGGCATTAAAACTAAGTTCTAGAGCCAGATTGGCTGAGTTTGAGGCCTGGTTCTATTGCTTACCAGTCCTATGACAGGGGAAGTTATACAATCCTTCTTAGCCTCAGTTTCCCACCCACAAAATGGGAGTGGTAAGAGTACCTACTGCACAGTTGTGAAAGCTAAATGAAATTGTGTGGGTAAAGCACTTAGGAGCACACAGTATACATTCAATACATGTTATTATCATCATCATCAATATCACCAGTCATTTAAATAATAGGCTCCTCCATTACATTTGAAATAATGTATTATGTGGTATAATGGGAAGATCACTAGACTTGGAGTCAAAATCAATGGATTCTTGGTCCCAATTTTACTATTATTCCTCTGTGATGCCTTGAACATGCTTCTTAACCTCTCTGGACTTCAGCTTCCTCACCTATAAAATGGGATGATATGATGTTTAAGTCCTCTTTCAATATATTATTTGCTTCTTTTTATGACTTCTTTTTTTTTAAATTTTATTTTATTGCATTTTAGGTTTTGGGGTACATGTGAAGAACATGCAAGATTGTTGCTTAGGTACACACATGGCAGTGTGATTTGCTGCCTTCCTCCCCTTCACCTATATCTGGCATTTCTCCCCATGCTGTCCCTCCCTATTTCCCTCCGACAGACCCCGGTGTGTGGTGCTCCCCTCCCTGTGTCCATGTGTTCCCATTGTTCAACACCCGCCTATGAATGAGAACATGTGGTGTTTGATTTTCTGTTCTTGTGTCAGTTTGCTGAGAATGATGCTTTCCAGGTTCATCCATGTCCCTACAAAGGATACGAACTCATCGTTTTTGATGGCTGCATAATATTCCATGGTGTATGTGTGCCACAATTTCCCTGTCCAGTCTGTCATCAATGGGCATTTGGGTTGGTTCGAGGTCTTTGCTATTGTAAACTGTGCTGCAATGAACATTCGTGTGCATGTGTCCTTATAGTAGAATGATTGATAATCCTTTGGATATATACCCAGTAGTGGGATTGCTGGGTCAAATGGAATTTTTATTTCTAGGTCCTTGAGGAATTGTTTTCCACAATGGTTGAACTAATTTACACTCCCACCAACAGTGTAAAAGTGTTCCTGTTTCTCCACATCCTCTCCAGCATCTGTTGTCTCCAGATTTTTTAATGATCGCCATTCTAACTGGCATGAGATGGTATCTCAATGTAGTTTTGATTTGCATTTCTCTAATGAGCAGTGATGATGAGCATTTTTTCATATGTTTGTTGGCCTCATGTATGTCTTCTTTTGTAAAGTATCTGTTCATATCCTTCACCCACTTTTGAATGGGCTTGTTTGTTTTTTTCTTGTAAATCTGTTTTAGATCTTTGTAAATTCTGGATATCAGCCCTTTGTCAGATGGGTAAACTGCAAAAATTTTTTCCCATTCTGTTGGTTGCCGATTCACTCTAATGACTGTTTCTTTTGCAGTGCAGAAGCTGTGGAGTTTGATTAGGTCCCATTTGTCTATTTTGGCTTTTGTTGCCAATGGTTTTGGTGTTTTGGTCATGAAGTCCTTGGCTACACCTATGTCCTGAATGGTTTTGCCTAGATTTTCTTCTAGGGTTTTTATGGTGTTAGGTCTTATGTTTAAGTCTTTAATCCATCTGGAGTTAATTTTTGTGTAAGGTGTCAAGAAGGGGTCGAGGTTCTGCTTTCTGCACATGGCTAGCCAGTTTTCCCAACATCATTTATTAAACAGGGAATCCTTTCCCCACTGCTTGTTTTTGTCAGGTTTATCAAAGATCGGATGGTTGTAGATATGTTGTGTTGCCTACGAGGCCTCTGTTCTATTCCATTGGTCTATATCTCTGTTTTGGTACCAGCACCATGCTGTTTTGATTACTGTAGCCTTGTAGTATAGTTTGAAGTCTGGTAGTGTGATGCCTTCCAATTTGTTCTTTTTGCTTAGAATTGACTTGGCTATGCAGGCTCTCTTTTAGTTCCATATGAAGTTTAAGGTAGTTTTTTCTAGTTCTGTGAAGAAGGTCATTGTTAGCTTGATGGGGATAGCATTGAATCTGTAAATTACTTTGGGCAGTATGGCCATTTTCACGATATTGATTCTTCCTAACCATGAACAAGGAATGTTTCTTCATCTGTTTGTGTCTTCTCTTATTTCATTGAGCACTGGTTTGTAGTTCTCCTTGAATAGGTCCTTTACATTCCTTGTTAGTTGTATTCCTAGGTATTTTATTCTCTTTGTAGGAATTGTGAATGGCAGTTCGTTCTTGATTTGGCTCTCTTTAAGTCTGTTATTGGTGTATAGGAATGCTTGTGATTTTTGCACATTGATTTTGTATCCTGAGACTTTGCTGAAGTTGCTTATCAGTTTCAGGAGATTTTGGGTTGAGATGATGGGGTCTTCTAGATATACAATCATGTCGTCTGCATATAGAGACAATTTGACTTCCTCCTTTCCTAATTGAATACCCTTTATTTCTTTTTCTTGCCTGATTGCTCTGGCTAGAACTTCCAATACTATATTGAATAGGAGTGGTGAGAGAGGGCATCCTTGTCTAGTGCCAGATTTCAAAGGTAATGCTTCCAGTTTTTGCCCATTCAGTATGATATTGGCTGTGGGTTTTTCGTAAATAGCTTTTATTATTTTGAGATACGTTCTGTCAATACCTACTTTACAGAAGCATTGAGCAACATAAAAATCATATTGGCTTTTTTTTAAGGTCACAGTGATACTGCACTGCAGAAAATGACTAGTGTTTTCTAGCTTAATACACACACACACATACACACACACACCCTCACATCTTACAAATAAGACCTTTTCATATGAGTCCATAATTTTTTTGGCAATGCCTTTTGGCCTGACATTTTTTTTTTTTTAGATGGAGGCTCACTTTGCTGCCAAGGCTGGAGTGCAATGGCACCGTCTTGGCTCACTGCAATCTCCAATTCCTGGATTCAAGTGATTCTTCTGCCTCAGACTCCCGAGTAGCTGGGACTACAGGTATGTACCAGCACACCTAATTTTTGTAATTTTAGTAGAGACAGAGTTTTGCCATGTTGGCCAAGCTGGTCTTGAACTCCTGGCCTCAAGAGATTGGCTCACCTCGGCCTTCCAAAAGGTGTGAGCTACAGCCCCCAGCCTAGCCTAACCACTTTGATGTAGATTAATTTTGACTTGGCCTTTAAAACCAGCACCGTTAAACAACAACTGAAATTAAATATGTATGTTTTGAAAAATGTTACCAAGATAGTTTGGGTCCTTCTGAAAGTTGAGCCTGAATCAAAGGCTTGCAGGAGGGATGACCCCAGGAGATAAGAAGGGAGTGGAAAGAGGTAGATTATGAAAGAGGAAAAATTGATATACAGGTGAGCCATCCAAGTGATAGGAGTACAATTGCACTTGTATCTCTGAGTAATGTGGGTCTCTGAGTAGGTAGCCTCTCAGAATTTTCTCTCTGTTGGATGGAATCCTCGAGAATTCATCATCTACCACCAGTTCTGTCCATCCATTGGTTGGGGTTGCCCTAGGGGTGTTCATTGCCTTGTATGTCCAGGCTGTGTTTTGTAAGGGTCTGGTGGGCTCCTGGGAGTTCAGCAAATGATTTAAGGCAAAATGTGGAGACTAAAGTGAGGGTGCGTGGTGGGCTCCATAGCTGTATCTGAACTAGAAGAAACTTTACTGCAGCTGTGACCAAAATCAGAGGTGAGTTAAGACGATGGGACACAGGGCACCAAAACAGGCTGCTACAATTTCCCTTTAATGTGGCTGCCTGCTGTCTCACCCTATTTGGGACACCCAACATTTCCTCAGGGCTCTTGCCCTCATTGTGGTGGGAGTGAGTGTGAGGAATGGGATGGGGGGGCACTGGGGTTAAGGTCAGGGATATCCATATGTCTCTGGTGAAAAGTGTTTGATTATAAAAATGAAACTGTGTTTTTACAATGGGATATTGTTATTTTGACATGGGGGTGAAGGCAGGGGAAAGGCATAGAGATGGGGTGAGGCTGAGGGTGAGGGGCTTGCAATGTCAGCGATGTTTGTTTGAAATACTACTAGGCAATAAAAAAAATAGTGTTTCTTTATTTTGATGCAGTGTTTTGATATGATTGACAAATGGCAGGTCAAAATGTCATGCCTTTACCCCCCACATGTCTAAATGGCCTGGTCTGATCAGTAGCATAAGCACATTCTATCTAGCTGGATCTAAAAGAACTGAAATGTAAATAATTTTGGATAAGGTAATATTCATGCTAAATTTTTACTGTATATATTTAAGGTATACAACATGATGATTTATATACCTATCTCAATATACATATACCTAGAGATATAATTACTACAGTCAAGCAAATTAATATATACATCATCTATCTCATAGTTACCTTTTGTGTGTGCGTGTGTATGTGTGTGTGTGTGTGTGTGTGTGTGTGCATGCTAAGAGTACCTCAAATCTGCTCTCTTGGCAAATTACCTATCTATAATACAATATAATTAACTACAGTCCTCATGTTGTACATTACACATCTAGACTCATTAATCCTGTGTAACTGCTTTATGCAAATATTTGTATTGAAAAGACAAAGATACTTGGAGATGCATAGTTGGGTGACATACCATTGTTTCCATAATTATGAAAAGGTTGATCAATATTTTGATAGAGTCATTTTGACAATGATAATTCATTGCAGGCTAAAAAAAAATCTATGTGACTTTCAACTTTTAAAAATTACCAGATAACATGCCTAATAGATAGTGCCACCTCTGCTAGCCCCATTCCCTCCTTGATTCTCATCATTTCCTTCATTCCTTCTCTCTTCTGTAAGAAAATTATTTTTAAAATGTCTTCATTTATTGTTTCTCCCCAATAAATTTACCATGCTAGCCATTTTTAAGTACAGAACTGTTAAGTATATTCATAGTGTTGGTTGTGGAAACATCACCACTATCCACCCACAGAGCTATTTTCATCTTGATAAACTGAAACTCTGTACCCATTAAATAATAACTCCCTGTCCCCATACCCCAGCCCAGGCAACAACCACTCTACTTTCTGCCTTTATGACTTTGACTACTGTAGGTACCTCATATAAGTGGAATCATACAGTATTTGTCTTTTTGTAACTGGCTTATTTCATTGAGCATAATTCCCTTGAGGTTAATTTATATTGTGGCATGTGTCAGAATTTCTTTCCTTCTTAAAGCTGAATAATATTCCGTGTGTGTGTGTGTGTGTGTGTGTGTGTGTGTACTGTTGTTGCTGATCATTTATTGATGTATGCTTGGGTTGGCATCTATCTTTTGGCTGTTGTGAATAACATAGCTATGAAAATGGGTATACAAGTAATCTCTTTGAGACCCAGCCTTCAATTCTTTTGGATGTATACTCAGTCATAGAATTGTGAGATCGTATGATAATTCTACTCTTAAAATTTTGAGAAGTTGTCTTTCTGTTTTCTATAGCAGCTACTCCTGTTTACATTCCCACTCACAGTTGATAAGTGTCCAAATTTCTCCATGTTTCCTGATACTTATTATTTTCTGGTTTTCCAATAGTAGCCATTCAAATGGATGTGAAACACTCTTCTTTAACTGGTACAGAATGTGAGGATTCCAGTTGCTTAGAATCAGTTGTCCTGGAGAGCCTCTGGGTAGAGGAAGCCAGTAGCTCTTTTGGTTACAGTGGTTAGAAAAACAAGACACGAGATACACTGAGCTAGAAAATGCATTTCTGGGCAGAAGTTCACTGGGATCGTACAAAATGGGCTCACCACAGTCATTTACTGTTTTTGTTTGTTTGTTTTGTTTTGAGATGGATTCTTGCTCTGTCACCCAGGCTGGAGTGTAATGGTGTGATCTTGGCTCACTGCAACCTCCGCCTCCTGGGTTCAAGTGATTCTCCTGCCTCAGCCTCCTGAGCAGGTGAGATTACAGTTGCCCGCCACCAGGTCTGCCAATTTTTGTATTTATTTATTTTTTTAGTAGAGACAGGGTTTCACCATGTTGGTCAGGCTGGTCTCGAACTCCTGGCCTCGTGATCCTCTTGCCTCGGCCTCCCAAAGTGCTGGGATTACAGGCATGAGATACTGCACCCAGCCACCATTTATTGTGTTTGAATAGATTCACTCAGGATAAATGGGAAAACAAAACCTCTTCAGGTATGATGCTGTGATAAGCATGAAGAAAAGCTGTCTACCTTGGTTTTACTCCAGTAGTTTTGCAAGAAGTCATAAGTAGTAAAGATCTAGATACTCTGGAGTGTGTCTGGGGAGTGGGGTGGTGAGCAGTTAAGTTTCCTATGAGTTATACTTTGGTGCAATGCTTCTTTGGAACAAATGCATCTGTAATTCTCACTAATGCCTCTCATGGAGCTTTAAGGCAGTGAAAGAAAAATATCCAGTGTGCCAGCATATTCAAGGTGTGGTCTTGGGGTTTCAGCCAGCTCCAGCAGGAGCAGTGGCTTTGGCCTTTTTTTTTTGCTTCTGGCGCGGGTGATTCCAGGGACTTTTTAACCTCCTGCCCGTACTTGTGGCTCACTCTGCACACGCGGAAGCCATTTCTACTGTATGGGAAAGGTTCATTTCCCCATGACCCCACATTGTGTTTTTCCAGTGCTCAGCAGTTGGGAACAAGTTTATTGTCATCCAGCTGAGGAAGTTAAGTGGGAGCGTCACACTGGTATTTGCGAAGGAGGGGGCTTAAAAATGGGTAACAGAGGAATGTGATGTGTTTACTCCGGCAGCAACCTAAGACATTAAACTTCCTCTTCTCCTGATCCTATACCTCTCCTTCCCATCACCAGTGGTTAGGCAACAGGGTGACTCTCATTGGATGAATTTTTGTATTTTTTTTTCAGTAGGGACAGGGTTTCACCATGTTGGTCAGGTGAAACCCTGTCCCTACTAAAAAAGTACAGGTGTACTCTCCTCCCTGCTGTTTATATGTTGAAGCTCCAACTCCTGTATCTCAGAATGTCACCATATTTGGAGATAAGGTCTTTACAGAGGTGAATGAGGCAAAATGAGGCCACTAGGGTGGGCTCTAATCCAATATGAGATGTCTTTATAACAGAGAGAGACACCAGGGCTCCTGAGGCACAGAGACCATATCAGGGGACACAAAGAAGGTGGCCATCTACAAGAGGTGGAAGGAGGTCTGGGAAGAAACCAACCCTGCCAACACTTTGATCTCGGATTTCCAGTCTGCAGAACTGTGAGAGAATACGTTCTTGTTGTTTAAGGCCCTCAGTCTGTTGACTTTGTTATGGTGGCCCTAGCAAACTAGTACAGTGGCCTTGTGCAGGTGAGACAGTGGAGAAAAAGAGGAAAACTGGTTTTCCCTCTTTTCCCGTGTGTGTGTGTGTGTGTGTGTGTGTGTGAGAGAGAGAGAGAGAGAGAGAGAGAGAGATTAGAGAGCAGAGAGGGGCAGAGAGAGGAAGCAAGCTAAGTGGAGAGAGAGCAGGTGAGTTTTCTTTTGCAGAACGTTGTTAATGAAGGGGCAACTCTGCCTTCCCTGTGCCTTTCCTGTGAATCTGGGAATTTCCACCCATCCCTCCCACCGCATGCAGCTGGTGGATTGGCCACCCCCCGAAGTCCCAGTAGGATCCCCCAGGCCCAGGAGAACCTGGCCTGCAGTCCTGCCAGCTCTTGGCCCAGCCGCCCAGTACTTTCAGCGTGATGGGCAGGGACTTGGCGGGAGGCAGAGGGATATCGGTGTCAGGGTCTCAGCCACTGACTCGGGTCGCGGCTCTGCCGGGCCAAACACGAGTTCGACCCGTTTGCCAAGACGGAGGGGTCCCACCACTCCGAAGGACAGGGCGCAGAAGCCAGTAGGGACGCCCCCTGCGGGTCACACGACAAGGCCAGCAGGGCCGCCACCAGAGGGCACCAGCGGCTGGGACCCGCAGGAACGGGACGAAGACCGGGCGGCGCGGGCTAGGCGAGGGCACCAGGGGCGGCCTACGCCCCGCGCTGCTCCGGGGAGGGCTTCCCACCTGGACAGGCTCCACAGGACACATTTGCACAGAAGCCAGGGCGACTCAACAGGACACATTTGCAGCATTTGCACGGCTGGGTGAAATGACAACCCCGCAGCTGGGCTCAAATTACCTGAAGGGTCTGCATCTGCGACACTTAGTGATTAGCTTTCGGTTTTCTTCCTGGGCTGCTTCTAGGGCACCGAAGGGGAGGGTTCCACAAAGCAAAGTCGTTAAAATTACCAATAGGAAGAGGAAAACGGCTACGTATTTGTTCTGATTGAGCTGAGAATCCTGAATCCCGAGAATCCTGAAACAGAATTGATTCAGGGACCACCATCGGAAAACAGTTGTGTAATCCTCCGTCACAGATGAATGAGCCTTCTTAGGGGTGCGCCCCTCGTGTCCAGAGGCTGGGTTTTAGGGCTAATATGAGCAAGGCTGTGCTGTAGCTCACACCAGAAAATCCCAATGTTAGTCAGGGCAGAACGCTACTAGACGTAGTGAAGAGGGCCACTTCATAACAGTAAAACATTATATTTAGCAGGAAGAGAGAATACTTGTGTGTGACATACCAAGGAAAATGGACAGAACCATTAGGAAAAATAGACAAATCCACTCTTGTAGTAAAATATTTTTAACGGGCTGTATTAGGTTATTCTTGCATTGCTATAAAGAAATACCTGAGGGCCAGGCATGGTGGCTTAACACCTGTAATCCCAGGACTTTGGGAGGCCGAGGCGGGCAGATGACAAGATCAGGAGATCGAGACCATCCTGGCTAATACAGTGAAACCTCATCTCTACTAAAAATACAAAAAATTAGCCAGGCATGGTGGCACGTGCCTGTAGTCCCAGCTACTCAGGAGGCTGACGCAGGAGAACTGCTTGATCCCAGGAAGTGGAGGTTGCAGTAAGCCAAGATTGTGCCACTGCACTCCAGCCTGGTGACAGAGTGAGACTCCATCTCAAACAAACAAACAATAAATAAATACCTGAGACGGAGTAATATATGAAGAAAAGAGGCTTAATTGGCTTATGGTCCTGCAGGCTGTACAGCAAGCTTGTCCAATCTGTGACCCCGAGGCCACATGTGGCCCAGGACAGCTTTGAATATGGCCCAACACAAATTCGTAAACTTTCTTAAAACATTATGAGTTTTTTTTTGCAATTTTTTAAAGCTCGTCAGTTATCATTAATGTTAGTGTATTGTATGCGTGGCCCAACAATTCTTCTTCCAATGTGGCCCAGGGAAGCCAAAAGGTTGGACACACCTGCTTTACAGGAAGCATAGTGGCATCTGCTCAGCTTCTGTGGAGCCTCAGGAAGCTCACAGTCATGGCGGAAGACGAAGTGGAGGAGGCACCTCACATGGTGAATGCAGAGGCAAGAGAGGGACAGTGGGAGGAAGATGCCACACACTTTCAAATGGCCAGGTCCCAAGTGAACTCAGCACAAGAGCTCATTCATCACCAAGGGGATGGCCCAAGCCATTCATGAGGAATCCACCCCCATGATCCAAATACCTCCCACCAGGCCCCACCTCCAACACTGGGGAGGACAATCAACGTAAATTTGGGTGGGGACAAATCTCCAAAGTATATCACAGACTTTTCTCAATTATTGAAGATCAAAAGATTGTAAATCAGTAAGGACATGGATGATTTCAATAATACTACTAGAACTAATAGTACTATAATATAACATATTATAAAACCTTCATCCAAAAGTTGGAAGATATATATATATGTTCCATATATATATAATACACACACACACATATATATAATGTATATACACTGCATATATATATACAAATATATATATATATATATATACATTTTTTTTTAACCAGTACACCTGGAACATATACAAAAATTGGCCATAAATGAGCCATCAAACTCATCTCAAAAAATTCCAAAGATCACCTATTTTGACCATAGTGCAATTAAGGTAAAAATCAACAGAAAAAAAGATAACAGTTTTGTATTTTTGGAAATTTAAAGAAACAAAATTCTAAATACCCAGTGAGTTAAAAGGAGAAAGCATAATGAAAATTCAAAAATATTAAAAATAGGATGGTAATAATACTATACATCAAAATTTAAAGTATACAACCAAAGAAGTATTTCATGAGAAATTTTTAGCCTTAAAAGGAAAAGCTGAACATTTAGAAAGGAAATAATAAAGAGAAAACTAATGAAACAGAAAATGAAGAAACAATAATGAGTATCAACAAAGTTAAAAGCTGGCTTAGTTAAAAGACAAATTTCTGGCAATGTTAAATAAAAGAAAAGCTGCAATTAGACACATGGTAATAAAATTGCAAGCCATCAAAGACAAAGAAAAAAATTTAAGAAGTGTATTATCCAACAAGAACAAAATTATATTATCAGTAGAGCTATCAAGAGCAAAAACAGAAACCAGAAAAGAAGGAAACAATATTTTTAAAGGCTGAAGGAAAATAACATCAATCTAGAATTGTATACCCAGTAAAACTTCCTCAATAAGAAGCCAGAAATACAGATTATTCTGATAAATAAAAACTGAGAGTTTATCACCAACAGATTGTCACTATGGATTTTCTAAAAGATGTACCTCAAGAAGATGGACAACAATTTCAGAAGAAAGCGCCAAGATATCTACTTTGGGAGGCTGAGGCAGACAGATTGCCTTAAGTCAGGAGTTCGGGACCAGCCTGGCCAACATGGTGAAACCCTGTCTCTACTAAAAATACAAAAATTAGCCAGGCATGGTAGTGGGCACCTGTAATCCCAGCTACTCGGGAGGCTGAGGCAGGAGAAATGCTTGTACCTGGGAAGTGGAGGTTGCAGATTATGCCACTGTACTTTAGCCTGGGTGACAGAGTGAGGCTCTGTATTTAAAAAAAAAAAAAAAAAAGCCAAGATATCTAAACATATATAAACATAGAAAAGGTACAGTATAAATATAAGCGATAAAAAATGGTACACCTCTATAGGGCATGTGTTAGTCCATTTGCTTTGCCATAAAGGAATACCTGAGGCTGGGTTATTTATAAAGAAAGGAAGTTTAATTGGCTCACAGTTCCTCAGGCTATCTGGGAAGCATGACATTGGCATTTGCTTAGTTTCTGGTGAGAGCTTTAGGAAGCCTACAACCATGGTGGAAGGCTAATGGGGAGCTGGCCTATTGCATGGTGAGAGAGGGAGTGAGAGAGAGACAGCAGGGAGGCGCCACACTCTTTTAAACCACCAGATCCTGTGCGAACTCAGAGAGAACTCACTCATTATCATGAGAACAGCACCAAGCCATTCATGAAGGATCAGACCCCATGACCCAAATATCTCCTCCCAGTCCCCACCTTGAACACAGGGGATTACATTTCAACATGAGATTTGGACAAACATCCACACTCAATCACACACTTGTCATGAATGCAGCTTGCAGAAGTGGAAGTTGCTCTGGATGAGTCAGTGAGTGGGTGGTGAGTGAATGCGAAGTCCCAGGACATCACCGTATGTTACTGTAGACTTTATACATGCTATATACTTAGGCTACACTACATTTATTTAAAAAATTGTGCTCTGATGTTGGCTATGATGTTCCTAGGCAATGGGAATTTTTCACCTGTATTATAATTTTATGGGATCACTGTCTTCTATGCAGTCTGTTATTGACTGAAATATTATAAAGCATGTGGCTGCAGAATGTTTGTTTTCAAATCAGTCCAGGGGAAAAATAAATTGGCAAAAACCCTTAATTAATCCCCAGGAGGGGAAAAAAAAGGAAGAAAATATACACATAAACACACACAGACATGCGTGTGTATATAAATACATAATAAAGGTAATCATTTGAATCTTATTTGGTACTTTTTGTCTACCCTACTCATATAAGATGTTGGAAATAATTTAAATATATCAGAAATCACAGTAAAGGTAAACAAACTTACTTCTTCAGTTAAACAGTGTTGAAACTGGATTAAAAAATACAATGATATGCTATTTTTAGAGACACACCTAAAATTTAAGGACAGAGAATAACTGAAAGAGAAAATCTTTACAACAAAAGAAAAAACATATTTTTCAGGTAACTTCTTCGTGATTAGAGCCAGAATTCTGGAACTACTCTGAAGGTTTCATGCTTCTTGCCCAGACGTTTGTTCTCCCAAGTGCTATATGTGTGCCACTGCTCCTGACAAAACAAGAAGCCAGTTTTCTAGTTTCCTAGGAAACTTGAGTGCAGGATCTTCTCATGTTGAGACCCCTTCGCAACTGCTGTGAATCTCCTTGGGGGTTCCTCAAGAGGCTGGAAGTATGCTCTTTTCCTTAAGTGTTAAGTCAAGGATGTCTCTCTCAGTCTCTCTCTCTCTCTCTCTCTCTCTCTCTATATATATATATATATATATATATATATATATATTCATACAGAGTCTTGCTCTTGTCATCCAGGCTGGAGTGCAGTGGGATGATCTCAGTGCACTCCAACCTCCACCTCCCGGGTTCAAGCAATTCTCCTCTCTCAGCCTCCTGAGCAGCTGGGATTACAGGCACCTGCCACCACGCCTGGCTAATTTTTGTATTTTTAGCAGAGATGGGGTTTTGCCATATTGGCCAGGCTGATCTTGAACTCCTGACCTCGTGATCCGCCTACCTTGGGCTCCCAAAGTGCTAGGATTACAGGCATGAATCACCGCATCTAGCTGGATGACAATATATTTTAAGTGCTGAAGGGAAAGAATTGTCAACCTAGCATTGTATACCCAGGGGACCTGTTTTTTAAAGATAGGTGACTTCATCCCTGTTACCCTATTCAAAACTATGTCTTTTTCTCCTTCTTTTAGCCCAATTACTCTGAATACTTAATTTTTTTTATCATAGAACTTACCCCCATCTGACATATTGTATATTTTTCTTATCCATTTAATTATTATCACTTTTTTCCCCCTCTCTCCCTAGGAGAATACAAGCTTCAGGAGGGCAGACATCCTCAGGGAATAATACGTAGAGTCCCTCAATAAATATTCCTGAGGGTTAGGGTGTTATTGATATCATAAATACAGTCTTAACTTCACAGAAGGATGTACAGTGATAAAAAAATAAGTTTTAAAAATCCTTCCTGTCATCCAGTGTTATCACAGGATTAGGTCCCTACCAAGCAGACTCTGTCTGACTTCTAGGCCAGCTCAGACTACCTCTTCTTTCATCACTGCTTCAGAAGGAACCTTGGAATCTTGTGCGGATAACATAGCCATTTATGCTCTACTGAGGTTAAGTGGTGGTTTGGCTTGTTTTAGGAGCAACTTTTAAAGACAAATGTTTTGAGATGCTAGCCAATTGGAGATGAATTAAAATGGAGATAATGCATTTCTGATTGAGTCACTATTTTTTTTCCCTCAAAGTTTAATTTATACAATAACAGGTATTTCCTTGGCCTCTTGTTTGAATATTCAAAGTAGTTACAGAAAAAAGTGACAAACAATGATTTTAAGGCTCCAAGCAGTCCAGCTAGTGTAATTGCCAGCAATGCCTTAAAATTCTGCCTTCTGGCCTAGGGTGTACATGAGTGTGTGTGTGCATGTGGGGTGTGCATGTGTATGTATAAGCATGTGGACATGGTGATATGCATTTGTGAGTGTGCGTATGACTGTGTGGGGTGTGTCTGTGAAACACTTTGGGTTGCCTCGTGACCACCTCTCCTTCCTGGCAGTACCTGACTTAATGCTTAGGTCACTGTGGAGATGGCCCCTGCCTGCCTCCATGTACCCGTGTAGCCTCTGCTGCCTAGTGGCACACAACCCTGCTAGGAAGCTTGTTCCTTCTACTAACTCCCTATGACTTCAGGCTGCCACTACCATTGCTTCTTCCTTTGAACTTTCAGTATTGCCATCGACTTCAGTGTTCAGGGAGCTGCTACCTTGAGTCTCTTTTGTCCAACCCAGCTCCTTGCTTGGCTGATCTATCGGAAGTGTCATTGCATTTTTCTACCTTAGGGTCAACTCCTTCTCATCCTCCCTCTGTCCTATCCCTTTCATTTTGACCTTTAGGGAGTGCTCCACTCCTGTACATCTAGTTTCTTCCTCTCTATTTTGGAGTTTGAAATAATCATATCTTTTCAAGAACACATTATTCCACAAAACAGTATATGAGTAGTCTCCTTAACACAGTAGTTATGTTTCTATTTTACAATTTTTTTTTTTTTGAGACAGAGTCTCACTCTGTTGCCCAGTCTGGAGTGCAGTGGTGCCATTTCAGCTCACTGCAACCTCAGCCTCCCAGGTTCAAGTGATTCTCCTGCCTCAGCCTCCCAAGCAGCTGGGATTACAGGTCCCACCACAACACTGGGCTAATTTTCTGTTTTTTAGTAGAGACGGAGTTTCACCATGTTGGCCAGGCTGGTCTCAAACTCTTGGCCTCAAGTTGATCCATCTGTCTCAGCCTTCCAAAGTGCTGGGATTACAGGCGTGAGCTACCATGCCCAGCCTATAAATTATGTTTTAATGGCTGATATGGATGTTTCCCTCGATTGTAACTTGACATTTTAGCTGCTTAAAACAAGAAGCTTATACTCAGTAAATGCAAACACTTTTCTCCTCTAGAGATTTATTTTTTTGGCATTTATAAACCTCCCTTTGGACACTTCATTTTTTTCCCCATCCTTATGCAGCAGAGTATGTTCAGCTTTTGGAAACAATACTTACTAGTTTTATAATTTTGGTAGTTCTTTTCTCCTTTTAATTGCTCTTTGGATTTTCTCCAAAATGTTAGCATTTATTTCCAATTACAAGGTGCCAAAAACATGGCCACATTTCTTCCCCTATCTTGGAGCTAAGCTAACTTGCTTCCTAATTGAGCAAGGCCTCATCTAGCTATGAATATAGCCAATTGAGCTGTAAAAGAAAGAATCAAATTTTTGAGCTTCAAGAAGGACATTTTTATAAGAAATATAGTACAGTTTGAAAAATTTCAGAGACAGAGTCTCGCTTTATTGTCCAGGCTGAGTGCAGTGGGACAACCTTGGCTCACTGTAGCCTCAAACTCCTGGGCTCATGCGATTCTCCCACTTCAGCCTCCTGAATAGCTGGGATTATAGGTGTATGCCACAGTGCCCAGCTATTTTTTTTTTTATTAAAATTTTTTTTTTTTTTTTTTGTAGAGACAGGGTCTTGCTATGTTGCCCAAGCTTGTTTCGAACCTCAGGGCTCAAGTGATCCTTCTGCCTTGGCCTCCCGAAATGTTGGCATTACTTACAGGTGTGAGCTACCACTCTTGGCCTGGTACATTTTAAAATTGGGACTCACAGTCCTTTCTGTAACACAGTGACTCTCAAACTTCTTTTTTTTTTCTTTGAGACACAGTCTTGCTCTGTTGCCCAGGCTGGAATGCAGTGGTGCAATCTCGGCTCAATGCAACCTCCACCTCTCAGGTTCAAGCAATTCTACTGCCTCAGCCTCCTGAATTAGCTGGGGATAACAGTTGCCCACAGCTATGCCTGGCTAATTTGTTTTTTTTTTTTTTGGTATTTTTAGTTGAGTCAGCATTTCACCATGTTGGCTAGGATGGTCTCGAACTCTTGACCTTGTGATCCACCCGCCTTGGCTTCCCAAAGTGCTGGGATTACAGGCATGAGCCACCAGACCTGGCCGGGCCAGCTCTCAAACTTTAGAGTCAGCTGGAAAGCTTATTAAAAAGGTATAAGCCTCGGCCTGTCTCATATCAAATTACAATCTTCAGGAAGTAGGATTCAGGCAAGTCTAGGAACCACTGCCACAACACGTAAATATCTGAGGATTAAGGGCCTGTTGCTACCGAGTATTATCTTGAGATTGAATTAGTCGCAATTCGAATGATGTTATTCATTTCAATAATGGAAAGAAAGTAAGAAGGGGACTAGCAATTAGTGAGCACAAACTTCAGGGCCTTTGCATCTGCTGTTTTTCCTACCTAGGATGCTCTTTCTCCACATGTCACTTTCCTGTCTCCTGCCCAGCATTAGTGTCAGCTAGAATTTGCTCTGATCAGAGAACTCTTCCATGATAGTCTTTTTTTTTTAGACAGTCTTGCTCTGTTTCTCAGGCTGTGGTGTGATCTCTGCTCACTGCAACCTCTACCTCCTGGGTTCAAGTGATTCTCAGCCTCCCAAGTAACTGGGATTATAGATGTGTGCCACCAAGCCTGGCTAATTTTTGTATTTTTAGTAGAGATGGGGTTTCACCATGTTGGTCAGGCTGGTCTCAAACTCCTGACCTGAAGTGATCCTCCCACCTCAGCCTCCCAAAGTGCTAGGATTACAGGTGTGAGTCACCGCACCCGGCCGATAGTCTTATCTAAAGAAACACCTCCTCTTCTCACTCCCACTTTCTATTACCTCAGCCTGTTTTGTTGCCTTAATAGTACTTTTACTAATCATTGTCTGAAATGATCTTGTTTATAGCCTTATCGTTTATTGTCTCTCTTCCCCTATTGGAACATACTTTCTAAAACCTCAAGCCTAGGACAGTACCTGGCACATAATAGGTGCTTAAAGGTGAATGAATGAATAAATATGCTAGTGTTACATATACGTGATTTCACTGAATCCCCACAGCTACGTAGTAAAGTAGATGTTGTTCTGCCTGTTTCATGGTTGAGGAAACTGAGGCTCAGAGAAAGTAAATTACTTAGGCCAGGCACGGTGGCTCATGCCTATAACCCCAGTACTTTGGAAGGTTGAGGCAGGAGGATCATTTGAGGTCAGAAGTTTGAGACTAGTCTGGGCAAGATAGCAAGACCGTGTCTCTACAAAAACATAGCTGGTTGTGGTGGTACACACCTGTAGTCCCAGGAGGCTGAGGCGGGAGGATTGTTTGAGCCCAGGAAGTCGAGGCTGCAGTGAGCTTTGATCATGCCACTAGAGATAGGGTGAGTACCCATTTCTGACCAAGAAATCAAGGAAAGAAGGAAGGAAGGAAGGAAGGAAGGAAGGAAGGAAGGAAGGAAGGAAGGAAGGAGGGAAGGAAGGAAAGAAGGAAGGGAAAATCACTTGCTCCAAAGTCACTTTGTTAGTGGCTTGTGTTATTGGAATTTGAACCCAGGTCTGTGTTTCTTCTAGTAGCACATATCAATCAGTAGGAGATGCTGTGTCCAGTTAACAGAAATGGAAATTATTTCCCTGTCCTCAAGGTGCCTGTATCTCAGTGGGATGACAGATCTGCACACACATATAAGAACAGGCAAGGTTGAAACGTGGTGATGACAGTTAATATGGTAGTGATTACTTTTTGAGTTGCCCTTTTCTCTGGGAATGGCACCCCCATACACTCAGTTTTTCAGATGTCTTCTGTTAGTTTCAGCACGAATGGCCATCCGACCACAAATCCTGTTAATTTCTACCTCCTAGTTATGACTTAAATTGCAAGGGATATGGAAATATATCCTCACAGACATCCCTTCAGAGAGGTGACCATGCTTCTTCAACTGCTCTGCTGCCACTGCCTTGTTACTTCCACACTCCTCCTCTAATCCATTCTCAGTCTGCAATCTGTCTTTCATTTCATCCATTCCGGAGCCAGACAGTGCCTTGTAAAACACATTTTATTTCATCTCTTTGCTTAAGACACAAGAGCTACCGATAGCTCTTAATATAAAGTCAAAACTTCTTGGTGGCTCAGTCACTCTTTATTCTTTCAATTTTTCAGCCTCTTTTTCTTTCTTTCTTTCTTTTTTTGTTTGAGACAGAGTCTCACTCTGTAGCCCAAGCTGGAGTGCAGTGGTACGATCACAGCTCACAGGAACCTCCACCTCCAAGGCTCAGGTGATTCTCAGGGCTCAAGCGATTCTTGTGCCTCAGCCTCCTGAGCAGCTGGGACTACAGGTGTGCACCACCATGCCCAATTAATTTTTTTGTATTTTAGTAGAGACAGGGTTTCACCATGTGAAACAGCCCCAGCCTCCCAAAGTGCTGGGATTACAGGCATGAGCCACCGTACTCAGCCTCTCAGCCTCTTCCCTTATTTTGTCCTTTCTCATTCTACATTCCAGCCTTCTGCTGCTTCATACAACATCAACTCTTGCCTCCTGACCTTTGCACAGCTGTTCTTTATTCCTGGATGATTCCTTCCCTTACTCTGGCTGAACACCTCCTTCTCACCTAGGAAGCCCCCTCTGATCACCTAGTTCTAACTAAGTGCCCCTCATCTGCACTTCCACAATACACTATTCAACCTCACGTCATTATAAACAGTATTGTAATTAATTTTTGGCTATATCCTCCAAGAAGGCATGTTCATCATTGACTGTTAGTGAATAGCATTGTGCCTGACATTCAGAAGGTGCTTAATACTTTGTTGTTGGTGGTACATGAAGGAAGTAGGTTGCTGGTGATATAAAGGCATTTGTGATGGAATTACAGGTAGGAGGGGAGGACCCATTTTGACAGACAGAAGCCTGGTCCTCTGTATTGTCTACAAGCGCTGCTGTAACAAAATACTACAGACTGGGGGGCTTAAGCAACAGAAATTCATTCTCTCACAGCTGTGGAGGCTAGAAGTACAGGATCAAGGTGTGGGCAGGGTTGGTTTCTGCTGACGCCTCTCTCCCTGACTTGTAGATGGCGTCTTCTTGCTGCATCCTGTGAGCTTTACTCAGTGTGCAGTGTTGATATGGTTTCACTGTGTCTCTACTGAAATCTCATCTTGAATTGTAGCTCACATAATTCCCATGTGTTGTGGGGAAAAAACAGGTGGGAGATAATTGAATCATGGGGGCAGTTTCCCCATAATGTTCTCATGGTAGTGAATAAGTCTTACGAGATCTGATGATTTTATAAGGGGTTCCCCTTTGGCTTGATTCTCATTTTCTCTTGTCTGCCACCAGGTAAGATGTGCCTTTCATCTTCTGCCATGGTTGTGAGACCTCCCTAGCAATGTGAAACTGTGACTATATATGTATATATATATATATATATATTTTTTTTTTTTTGAGATGATGTCACACTCTGTCACCCAGGCTGGAGTAAATGGTGTGATCTCAGCTCACTGCAACCTCCACCTCCTGGGTTCAAGTAATTCTGTCTCAGCCTCCTGAGTAGCTGGGATTACAGGTGCAAGCCACCATGCATGGCTAATTTTTTTAGTTTTAGTAGAGACGGGTTTCACCATGTTGGTCAGGCTGGTCTCAAACTCCTGACCTCAGGTGATCTGCCCACTTTGGCTTCCCGAAGTGCTGGAATTACAGGCGTGAGCCACTGTACCCGGTTGAAACTGTGAGTTTATTAAAGCTCTTTTTCTTTATAAATTATCCAGTTTCGGATATGTCTTTATCAGCAGTGTGAAAACAGACTAATACAGTGAATTGATACTGGAAGCACATCCCTGTATCTCCTTTGCTTCCTGTAAGAACACCGGTCATATTGAATGAGGCCCCACCCTAATGCTTAAACATATACAGCCTTGTTTTAACTTAATTGCCTCTTTAAAGGCCCCATCTCCAAGTAGTCAGATTCTGACGTACTGGAGGCCTGGGCTTCAATATATGAATTTGGTGAGGGGACAAAATTTCATGACACTCCCTTACCTTCATTTGGACAATCTAAAGGTCTGTGCCAGCTCCGGAGTGCCCTGAAGAATGGGCTGAGGCCTCTGTTGGGAGCACCATAGCTTATCCTTCACCCATTTCCTGTCTTCCTCATTTTCCCCCAGGTGGGTCTCCTTGGATGGCATTACATTGCTAAAAATGGCAGATAAATTGACTTCATGCCACTCTGTCTTAGAATCTCTTCAGAGACCCTTTCTATGACCCTCAAATTACAGGAGACAGTGGCTACTTATCCGCATATACTGCAAATTCTGATCTCTGCTGAGGCAATATTACACTAAGTGTGATTGAAGACTTTATTCTCTGAGGAGCAGCACCATTTAAAGAGAAAGATGTGATAATATTACCAGTCTGAGGGGCAACATTTGTATAATCCTCAGTAGCTGAAAAACCACAGAACAGAGTATCAGATGAAGTTTCAACCCTGAGACCCATTTTATGTACCTGTTTTCTGTCTCTTTAGTTCCTTTTTGGAGTCATTACATTGCTAAAAATATACGCAATCCTGTTTTACTTTTAGAGCTTCCTTTCCAACAGGCGGCTGATTTTGTTGTTTAAATAGGCCCACTGACCAAATGAAAATTGGAATGCTTATCATTGCACATGTACCTTTCTGCTGGTCTTTAGGTCGTGGATTTTGAAATCTCACGTTATTTGACAACATGTTCAAGAGAAGAAGCATTATGTCCAACTAGTACTGGCATTGTAGATGGCAGAATATCTCAGGGTACTTAGGAACTGGTTTAATTAATCCAAAGCCTACCTTTCTCCCTCTCCCCTTTAAGGGTGTTCCTAAGAAGTATGGTTAGAATGTAGTAATCAGTAAGTTTGAAAAAATTAAAGTTCTTACCATGTGTCTAGGTGGATTCTGGCTCAGTGTTTGTTTGGATAGCCCAGGAAGATTGGTGGATGGAGTGATGGAAGGTTCTGTAATAGCTCCTCCAGCATCTGCCCTTTCCTGCTTTCCTCCAGGTGATGACTTGGTTCTTAGAGGGCTGTCAGCTTTTGCGATGAGGCATGAGCTAATAATAGCTGGTCCTATGAGCATCGTGCCAGGAATCTATGTAGCCCTGCAATCATTTAAATTATGAATTCAATTTTGGATTGACAGACTGTGCCAAATATGACTTTAGTCAGAGTATGCTTATTAAGGTCAAAATCTGTGAGAACTCTAGAATTACCAGAACCAAGTCACTCTGAATCACATAGTCCTAACGCTAGAGCTGTCCTGAAAGCACAAGGTGTTTTTTTCATTAAACCAGTATTGGGTTTATTTATTTATTTTATTTAACTTTTTTTTGACACAGGGTCTCCGTCTGTCACCCAGGCTGGAGTGCAGTGGCATGATCTCAGCTTACTGCAACCTCCACCTCCTGGGTTCAAGCAATTCTCCTGCCTCAGCCTCTTGAGTAGCTGGGATTACAGGCACACGCCACCACACCAGGCTACTTTTTGTAGTTTTAGTAGAGACGGGGTTTCGCCATATTGGTCAGGCTGGTCTGGAACTCCCGACCTTAGGTGGTCTGCCCACCTCGGCCTCCCAAAGCACTGGGATGACAGGTGTGAGCCACTGTGCCTGGGCTAAACCAGTATTGGATTTACTAATTCGTGTATTCACTCATCAAACGTTTCCTGACCTTGATCCTGGTAACTAGGACCATTAAGACAGTCTTCACCTTCTAGGACAGGGTTTGGCACACTTTCTCTCTAAAGGGGCAGAGAGAAACTATTTTAGGCTCTGTGGTCCTTACGTTCAGTGTTGAAACTGCTCAATTCTGCCATTGTAGTGCAGAGGCAGCCAAAGACCATACATAAATGAATAAGAATAGCCGGGTCCCAATAAAATATTATTTAAGGATGCTGAAATTTAAATTTCATATAATTTTCATGTGTCAAAAACATTATTTTTATTTTTAACAACCATTTGAAAATGTAAACATCATTTTTGGCTCATGAACTGTACAAAATCAGGTGGTGGGCTGCATTTGGTTCATGGGCCATAATTTACAGACCTCTGTCTAGGAATGAATTATTGATCTCTTTGTGGAGATGGACATGCAAATAGGTAATTACCATATGACCTGTAAATGTCTCAATCAGTTAAGACTGTACTATGGGAATCCAAGGAGGAAGCCATGAATTTTGCACCAGGGTATGAAAGGAACTTCGCAAGGGGGTAGATGCTTGATGTGGATTTTGGAGGAGAGTAGGTTTGCCAAGAGAAGCAGCAAGAGGACCTTTCAGATCATCAAGATATAGTAAGAATAGTGGAATATAGTGGAATAAGGGCGCTGATTTTGAGGCATAATGAGTGGTTCAGAATAGCTAGAGCATAGAATATAGTGTGATGGGAGGTGGTGAGGTAGGGGAAGGAGTTTGAGTGGGATGAGCGATGGGGCTAAAAAGGCAATGAATCAGCTGTCGTGTCAAGCCATTGAGCCTGACTTTGCATGCAATGTGAACCAACAGAAATTTAAGCAGGGAAAGTACATGGTCAATTTTTTTTAAGAGTAAAATTTTTAGTCATAAAAAGGTTAAAGAAGTACATAATATACTGATCAAGCAGCTTCAGAAATAACATTACAAATACTGTTGAAGGCCACTGTTACCTCTCTCTGATCATATGTGCTAATCCCCTTTTCCAAAGGTAGCTGCTATCCTGAATTTGGAATTTATCATTCTTATCCTATTTTTATTTTTACTTTTAATACGTATATACATGCATCCAAAGTTATGTATATGTGCACACACATATATATATAAATTATAAATATATGTGTGTACACATATATATGACTATGCATACAGTATTTGTTTTGTTTGCTGTTTTTCAGACAGAGTCTGGCTCTGACACCCAGGCTGGAGTGCTGTGGGGTGATCTCGGCTGACTGCAACCTCTGCCTCCTAGATTCAAGCAATTCTCCTGCCTCAGCCTCCCGAGTAGCTGGGATTACAGGTATGTGCCACCATGCCTGGCTAATTTTTTGTATTTTTAGTAGAGATGGGGTTTTATCATGTTGGCCAGGCTGGTCTCAAACTCCTGACCTCTGGTGATCCGCCCACCTCCACCTCCCAAAGTGCTGGGATTACTGGCATGAGCCCCCATGTCTAGCCTGGGTTTGGTATTTGTAATGTATATAAAATGTATGTGCATACACATATATATCATATTTTTGTATGCCCTGCAACTTGCTTTTATCGTTCAATATCATGTTTTTGAGATTGATCTATGTTGATACATGTAATACTAGTTTGTTTATTCATTTCATTGATGTATAAGATTTTATTTTGTAAACAGACAATAATTTATTTATTCCTGTAGATGGACATTTAGTCTGTTTGAGTTGTTCACTTTTCACCATGTTCTAGTGTGTTTTGATGCACAGAAATTTTACTTTTAATGTGTTTTTTGTTTGTTTGTTTGAGGCAGAGTCTCACTCTGTTGCCCAGGCTGGAGTACAGTGATGCAATCTTGGCTCACTGCAACCTTTGCCTCCCAGGTTCAAGTGACTCTCCTGCCTCAGCCCCCTGAGTAGCTGGAACTACAGGCACCCACCACTATACCCAGCTAATTTTTTGTATTTTTAGTAGAGACAGAGTATCACCATATTGGCGAGGCTGGTTTCAAACTCCTGACCTTGTGATTCGCCCATGTTGGCCTCCCAAAGTGCTGGGATTACAGGCGTAAGCCATGCACCCAGCCAGTCTTTTCTTCTTAAAGAAATGCTTTCTATCCAAAGGTCATAAAGATTTCCTACCATCTTTTCTTCTAAAAGTTAAAAAATTTGCTTTGTTCTTGCTATTAAGAGGTAGGAATCTGATTATCTGTTTTTTTTCCCTTGTGTGGATAGACAATTGTTTCAGAATCATTTAATAAATAGTCCATGTTTCCCCATGTTATGGGTAGAATTATGTCCTCCTAAAATTCATAGGCTGTGACCCTAATCCCCGGTACTTTAGAACGTGACAGTGTTTGCAGATAGGGTCTTTAAGGAGGTAATTAAATGAGGTCATATGGATGTGGCCCTAATCCAATAGAACAGGTGTTTTTATAAGAAAAGGAGATGAGGACTCAGATGTGTACACACAGAGAAAAGGCCATATGAGGACACAGTGAGGGGGCCCATCTGCAAGCCAAAGGGAGAAGCCTTAGGAGAAACCAAACCTACTGACACATTGATTTAGGACTTATGGCTCTCAAAACTGTGAGATATAAATTTCTGTTGTTTAATCTACCCAGTCTGTGGTATTTTTGTTTTAGTAGCTGAAGGAATCTAATACATCCTCTCCATGACCCCAAACACACACAATTTGCCATGACATCTCTGACATATATCGAGTATCCACATGAGCATGGGGGTGTTTCTATTGGGTTTCATTTTTGGCTATCTCTACCTGAGTACCAAAGACATAACTAGTCTTCATGCCTGATATTGCTAATCTTCCAACTTTGTTTTTCTTCACAATTATCTTGGCTATTTTTGTCCCTTTTTTTCCCCTCATGTATTTGGAAATCAGGTTGTCAGGTCTCACTAAAAATGTCATAGAGTTTTTATTGAAATGGTATATATTTAGAAATTAATCTGCAGAATACTGTATTGACCCACCCATGAACTTGGTACATCTCTTCACTTATTTAGGTTTTCTGTCAAGTAGTTCAATAAAGTTGTATTATTGTTTACTTAAAGATCTCATACACATTTTGTTAGATGTATTTCTTATTGCCTTATGCTTTTTGTTGTCAGATTTAGTTTTTAAGAAGATAAACTGGGTGAAATCAAGGATGGGAAGAGACTTGAAAGCAGAGTAGTCACATGGTAATTTCAGTTTAATTAAGTTAAATGAAATTGTAAGAGTTTGAACTAAGACAGTGGTGATAAGTTTAAAAGAAAGGAGTCTTCCTGGAGTGATTGCTGTAATATAAGTTTAATATTGATTGTGTATGAGAGATGGAGCTGTCCAATAGGAAATTGAGAATATTTTTGATACAGAGTTTAGATAAATAATCTGGTTGGAGATGTGTGTTTGGGAGTTATTAGCATATTCTTTTGATTTATTTTTAGTTTGCATTAGAACTTAAGTGGGGAACTGGGATGCTTATTATTGGATAACCTTAAAGACCCCAACAGTATGGTTTTGCTATGATAAAGTGTAGCTCCAGTATATTATGTGTGAGGCCAGGTGTGATGGCTCATGCCTGTAATCTCAGCATGAGATTCAAGACCATAATCTCAGCTGTAATCTTGGTATCATGCCTGTAATCTCAGCAAGAGATTCAAGACTACCTCAGCCTGAGAGGTGGGAGGGTCACTTGAGTCCAGGAATTCACGACCAGCCTGGGCAACAAACAGAAACCCGGTCTGTATAAAAACTTTGAAATAATTAGCTGGGCATGGTGCCACATGTCTGTGGTTTCAGCTACTAGGGAGGATCACCTCAGGAAACAAAGGCTGCAGTGAGCTGTGATTGTGTCACTGCACTCCAGCCTGGGTGACAGAATGAGACCCTATTCCAAAAAAAAGTATATTATGCATGGAGAAGAGTGTATTTGTTTCCTGCCATAACAACGCACCATAAACTAAGTGGTTTAAATAACAGAAATTTGGCTGGGAGCAGTGGCTCACGCCTGTAATCCTAGCACTTTGGGAGACTGAGGTGGGTGGATTGCCTGAGGTCAGGAGTTTGAGAACAGGCTGACCAACATGGTGAAACCCCACTTCTACTAAAATTAGCTGGGCATGGTGGTGGATGCCTGTAATTCAGCTACTCGGGAGGCTGAGGCAGGAGAATTGCTTGAACCCAGGAGGTGGAGGTTGCAGTGAGCCAAGATCACACCACTGCACTCCAGCCTGGGGAATAGAGTGAGACTCCCTCTCTAAAAAAATAAATAAATAAATAAATAACAGAAATGTATTTTCTCATGATTCTGGAGGCCAGAAGTTCAACAGTAAGGTGTCAGCAGGACTGTGTTCCTGGACCTGCTCTTGGGGAGGATCCTTCCTTACCCTTTCCAGCTTTGGGTAGCCCCAGGTGGCTGTTTGATTGTGGTGGCATAAATCCAATCTTTGCCTCCATCTTTATGCAGCCCTCTTCTCCCTGTGTGTCTGTGTTTTCACATGACATTGTCCTCTCTTCTTCTAAGGACACTAGTCACATTGGATTAATGGCTCATTCCACTGCAGTATAGCTTCATCTTAACTTAGCTAATTATGTCTATTTCCAAATCAGATCACATTCTGAGGTTCTGAAGGTTAGGACTTCAACATCAGTTGTGGAGGACACAATTGAACGCATAACAAAGAACATCTACCTTTCAGAAACAGATGTTAAATCAATTAGTCATTGAGTTACATATTTAGACAGATGAAAGGTATGAGGATATAGCAAAATTTCTGCTTTTTGGTGCATATGACACAGTCATAAATTTGAAGATTATCATGTTTAAAGTCAATTTTTTGGGGTGAAAATGATTCTTCCCATGAAAACTGGTTACTTTTATGATGGGGAATCTATTCATCGATGGAAGTCTAGATAAGCACGGACTCTTTTCACCATGATAAGCTCTGGAAAATCCTTCAAATATCTTTGAGTGCTTACTTTATTTAACTCACTAATCACAGCAGGGGTTGTGTTGTAGCAATTAATGGGTGTTAATGAGGGAAGGAAAAGTTTAAAATTTCTTATAATAAAAGGCTACTGTATTGACTTACATAGTCCTCAGCACCCTCCCCACACATCTCTGGATGTATGTGGTGGGGTCAAATTCCTCCGTCATTAGGCTCCAATAGCATTTCTGAAGTTTCTGTGGAAAGTAGACCCAGGCAGTGGGTGTGGCTTAGCAGCATTCATGAGGTCTCGGGGGTGAGAGGCCACCAGCCAAAGGTGAGTTTTCCTTCCACCTCCACCGTGACCTCTCTCTTCTATGTAGTGGCTGCCACCCACTTTCAGACCAACTTATAGTTCCTAGCTGATAGAATTGGGAAAGGAGAAGCAGGGAAGACAGGGTCAAAGGATGGCAAATGAGAAAGCAGGTAGGCTTTGTGGGGCTTTATATACCTCTGCTTGGACCCCAGGCCATTGCACTCACCAAAAAAGCAGCCTATTCTCCTCAGAAACATGGGAACCCAAGCCTGTAGATGCCTTGGGAGACTCCAGGAATAAAGATACCTAGAAACTTGGATGATCCTACTCCTTGGATGTGTTTTCCTCAGGTTGTTATTAAGCTTCTTGCCGTCACCAAAGGGGGAAAACCAAAACAAAGTACTAGCATTTTTCTTTATTGGATTTGAAAAAATTTATAATTGACACATAATAAATGTACATACTCTTGGGGCATATAATGATGCTATGATACATATGCAGTGATTAGATCAGGGTAATTAGCATGTCCATCCTCTCACACATTTATTATTTCTTTGTGATAGGAACATTCAGTATCCTTCTAGCTATTTGAAACTACATATTATTAACTATAGTCATCCTATGGTTGTATTAGTCTGTTCTTATGCTGCTAATAAGAACATACCCAAGACTGGGTAGTTTATAAAAGGAAAGAGGTTTCATCGACTCAGAATTCAGTATGGCTAGGAAGGCCTCAGGAAACTTACAGTCATGGTGGAAGGGGAGGCAAACATGTCCTTCTTCACATGGCAGCAGCAAGAAGAAGTGCTGAGCAAAAGGTGGAAACCCCTTTATAAAATCATCAGACCTGGTGGGAACTAATTCACTATCATGAGAACAGGATGCAGAAAGCCATCCCCATGATTCAATTACCTCCACCTGGTCCCTCCCATGACACACGGGGATTGTGGGAACTACAATTCAAGATGAGACAGGGTGGGGACACAGCAAAATGATATCAGGTGGTATAGAACACTAGAACTTATTCCTTTTCAAATTTTTTATTTTGTATTTTTATTGAGATAAATTTTTCTTCCTGAATTTTCCTCCCTCATTGCCCTTTTTTTCCTCTGTAGCAATACCACATTGTCTACAGTCTCTTTCATAGGAGAAATTTTCCAATATTTGAAGACATCAGTCATGTGGATTCTTAATATCTCATCACATGACATGCTCCCAGCCTCCTTCACTGCTTACCAGTACTATTATCTACCATTTACAGAGCACTTACTATATGCTAGCTAACATGTTAAGCACTGGACAGACGTCATCCTGTTTAATCTTCAGAACAACGCTGTGAAATAAATATTATTACCTCCATTTCAATGATGAGGAAACTGAGGTCCAGAGAATTAAGAAACCTGCTCAAAGACACACTGCAGGCAAATAGCAGAAGCAGGATTTCAACATGTGCTTGTACATGTGTTTACTGAACAGTCCAAATGTGCTGGAGTGTGAACACAAAACAGCTTTATCTTTTTCCAAGTCCTTGTCTTCAGACAAGGACTATGTTGACCCGTCCTTTCTTGTTGGCAGATGGATTCCCTACAGGACTCAGGAGCAGATCTCATAATTTCTAGGCAGTTTCCACATCTTGGAGTAGGAGTCAGTTAGGGTTGTTCTTGACTGCAACTAGCAAACTAACAGTTGCTTAAGCACAGAAGAACTTAATGATCTCACAGGTGACCTGGGTAGGGAAGGGCCCTGGTCTACTCTACAGCTCTACCAGTCTCTCTCAACTTGGAGTCCAAAGGCATGACCTTCCTTTGGAATAACTTCTCTTTCTCCCACTTCTGGGCTCAGCTCCTTTGCAGTGAAAAATTAGAAAGAATAAACATCTCTTACTCGGTGACCTATGGGTGCAGCCTCCTTTTTGCTGGTTGTCTCTGCTTTTCTTGCTTCCATGGACTGGCCTTTGAGGTTAGGTGGGTGGCAGCATCCAAATGCTGGCTCTCTTGAGCTACATGCATTTTTTTTGCTTTGTTTTTTACAGCCAGGAATGCTTCTCCATGGAACAATTCTCTGATATTGGAGAGTGGGAACAGCTTGCCCATTTGCACTCTTCCTTAGTGCCTGCCATCACCTGGACAACCAGGCTTTTTGCTGCTTGGGTTCTTTTGCCTGGTGAATTGCAATAAGAAAACGGCTCAAGGCTAACTTTCTTCCAGTGAATCTGTTGGTGTTGAGGCACTCCTGTACTCTTGCTGTACTATATGACGGAAGGCAGGCTGATCTTCTGTGGTTTCTTGCTCCACTTTACAGTCTCACTCTACTCATTATTGTGATTCTTTTAATTTAAGGACATTCAATTGGAGCTTTATTTAGAATGTCTAAGAATTCCAAATGGACCAAATCTCAATGAAAGGGAAATTGTTTAATAAAATGTAATTCAATTTTATAGTGTGATACTTTGTGGTCATTAAAAATCATGTTTTTAAGGAATGGTTAATTTCATGGGACTACGTTCACAATATAATAGAAAAAATGGTTAGTGGTTTACAGTATAATCCTGTAATACACATAAACACATACACGTGAAAACACACACACACACACACACACACACACACACACACTAGTACACCTTAGAAGAAATACCACACAATGTTAATAGAGGTCTTGTCTGGGCAGCTGGTTTATAGGTTACTTTAATTTTCTTTTCTATAGTAGGGTTTTTATTTTTGTTTTCCTTCTCCCATTTTCTGCAACCACTATATATTGCATTTTTAAGCAAGGAAAATATTTTGATTCTATCTGAATTTTAAGCAATATTACCACTAGTCTTATAATTTTTTGCCACTTGTAATAAAGGCCATGATCTAAAAATCCATTAGAAATAGCGTGGAAACCATTGTGAAAATGAAAAATGATGAGGATGAGCAAAGAAATGCCCATCTAAGCATTTCACCAACTGCTAAGGGGATCTGTGGTTAAGATCAGACACTGCTCTATGTTATTTATAATTGTGGTACATAATAATGGTTTAACTAACTGCACAGTAAATTGAATATACTTCTCATTCCATAGTGTGGCTCCATTTATTCTTAGTAAATCCTCTTGCTGTCTTAAAAGGTTTGAGATTGAAAAAGAAATCCTTTCTGCTCTCACTAGAGATTCCAGTTATTTTTTAATTAACAAGTTCACTCCCTAAGCAGATTGAACCCAAGAATGAGATGCTACAAAGCTCTTCTTGCAGATACCCACAACCTCAGTGACTGATTCTCTTGAAGAGCCTCTCAATTTGCTTGAGGGTGGAGAGAAAAACTTCCTTCCCATGAAATTGCACTCTCTACTACTACAAAGATTCTTTCTCCCTGTTTTCTTGGGAGGGAGGCTGGGTGGTAGCAGGGTCAATTCTTTATTTCTTTTTTCTTTTTTGAGATGGAGTCTTGCTCTGTTGCCCAGGCTGGAGCAATCTCGGCTCAATGGCCCAATCTCGGCTCGCTGCAACCTCTGCCTCCTGGGTTCAAGCGATTCTCCTACCTCAGCCTCCCAAGTAGCTGGGACTACAGGGGTGTGCTACTACACCCAGCTAATTTTTGTATTTTTAGTAGAGATGGGGTTTCACTATGTTGGCCAGGCTGGTCTCAAACTCCTGACCTCAGGTGATCCGCCTGCCTCAGCCTACCAAAATGTTGGGATTACAGGTGTGAGCCACTGTGCCAAGCCCTTTATTTCTTAATAGGTCAAAGAGGTATCTCAGCTGTTTGGCAGCTCTCTCGAGGAACTGGAGAGCTTAGCACCTCTTTATACCATCTTTGGGTTTTAACTGTCAATTCAGGGTCCACAGGAAAAGGCCTAAATATCCTGTTACACGCTTAGTCTTGGTTATTCTCCTCACTTCACATATTTTACTAGAGACACTATTAAAATATATTGCTTCGCAGAGCAAATTTCCCCATTGCTGAACTTTCATAGCTCTCTGAATTGGAGGTTTCTTAGTGTAGCTGTCAGAGCAACCAAAGAAAATTGTAGACTAGGCTGGGTGTGGTGGCTCATGCCTGTAATCCCAGCACTTTGAAAGGCCAAGGTGGGAGGATTGCTTGAGCCCAGGAATTTGAGACCAGCCTGGAAACATAGTGAGACCTTGTCTCTACAAACAAAAAAATGAAGAATTAAAAATTAAAATTCAAAAAAGAGAAAATTGTAGGCTAGATACTATGAAGTGCCTGGCACAATGCCTAGCTTATTGTTGGCAGGGTAAAAATGGTAATTATTCCTTTATATTTTCTTTTTCCCTTTTTTTTTTCTTTTTGAGACAGTGTCTCACTCTGTCGCCCAGGTTGGGGTGCAATGATGCAATGACACAATCTTGGCTAACTGCAATCTCTGCCTCCTGGGCTCAAGCAATTCTTGTGCATCAGCCTCCTTAGTAGCTGAGACCACAGGTGTGCACCACTATGCTCAGCTAATTTTTGTATTTTTAGTAGCGATGGAATTTTGTCATGTTGGCCAGGCTGGTCTCCTGACTTAAGGTAAACTGCCCAACTCAGCCTCTGAAAGTGCTGGGATTATAGGGGTGAGCCACCGTGCCAAGCCTCTGTATTTTCAAGTCAAAAGGATTCAAATACTGTTCCCAACTGTTGACATTTTAAAATCAGTTTACAGAGGTTCAGTATTGCTCCTTTTGATAATGACAGCTCACTTTAGGGCACATACTGTTAGGAATACTTTCGGCTGCAAGTAACATAATACCAATAAGTAGTAGCTCATGCTACAAAGTATTGAATTATCTCACTTAACAAGAATTTTATGGGTGGGCATTTCCAAATTTGATGCAGCAGCACAAAAGTGTCTTCAAGGACACTTCCTGTCATTATTCTGCTCTGCTGTTCAAAGCATGTTGCCTTTTCCTGCTAAGCTATGCTGCTTCATGGTTGCCAGATAATACAATGGTTCCAGATACTGTGACTACATTGAAGGTAGGAAATAAGTGGAAGGGGTGGCAAAGTCCTTTCTTCTTATCAGAGGTCTTTTTAAGGGAGATAAAATGTGTGTTCTATAATCCCTGCTCCCACAAGGAGCAAGCCTTTAGCCAGAGCTGGGTTATAGAGCTACTCTTGCTGAAAAGTAGGTTGGCAAGGCAAGTTTCTTTATAATTTGAGGCAGGTAAGGAACAAACAGGCGGAGAATGGTTTTGAACTAGGAAGCCAATAGCATCTGTTACAGTGAGGATGTTGAATGGAGGGGGAAAAAGAATAATTTTACCTTTCCATTTTTCTGATGATATGTTTTGATACAATTAAGTGGTTGGAGAAGCAAGAATTTCTTTTAAATTGTGATTTAGGTTTATAATTTTAGGCTGAAATATTTATTTTTATGATATTTTCAATGTATAGCATAAGCAAATCATATACACTTTCCCCTACTATAAAAAACACTGACAACAATGTCTCATTTGTTTGCTTCCTGGTGTTTAGTTATACACATAAAAGTCAACTTCCAGGCAGGGTACAAATTAGAAAATCTAGCCAGCCCATGTACTTCAGGCCTGACTTCCTTTCCCCTTCTCTTAAGTGCTGTCCAGAGCTAAACAGCTCCTAGAGAGAAGAGGGAATGCTGAGTTCAGGCTTCTTCCAGGAATCATCAAGTACATTTGGAGGTGGCCGTACTCATTAGGGCTGATATTTTCGGAGAAGTGTTTTCCTTATCGCATGAAGGGATAGGACAGTCAAGTAACATATTTTGAGGGCCAGTTCTATGGGCATATTCCAAGATAGAAGAAAAAGAGATGAAGAAGAAGTAAAGAGGTCTGTTATTCCCTAGTAAAAGCTCTCTGTCTTGGGATCATATTCATTTCCCAGGAGACATTAGAAATCTGTAGTAGAGGGCAGGTGCGGTGGCTCATATCTGTAATCCCAGCACTTTGGGAGGCTTACGTGGGAGGATCGCTTGAGCTCAGGAGTTCAAGACCAGACTGGGCAACATGACAAAACACCATCTCTACAAAAAATACAAAAAATTAGCCAAGTATGGTGGCACATGCCAGTAGTCCCAGCTACATGGGAGGCTGAGGTGGGAGGATTGATGGAGCTCAGGAGGTTGAGGATGCAGTGAGCCAAGATCATGCCACTCCACTCCAGCCTGGGCAACAGAGACCCTATCTCAATAAAAAATAAATAAAATAAAACAAAATAAAAATAAAAAAGGAAAATCTGCTGTAGAATGCTATGGATTGTGGTGCCTGACAAGCTGGGGCCTAGGACAGTGTCCGGTTTCCTCCAGCCCCAATTCAACCATGCAGGTGGAAGAGATGTAAAAGAACTGCATGAGTCTGAGAAAGTAGAGAACAAAGACAGCCCTAGGGGATGCGAGGATGGGACCTGGTGGGGGAAGAAATGAGAGTGAGGCAGAGGAAGTTTGTGCTCATCAGTTTGGGAGAAGTTGACCACAATCTCTTCTTCCCTCTGCTCTATTGCCTTGGGAAACTCACAGCCTGCCATCTCTGGGACGAACAACAGCGTCCATTCCGTGCTGTGGACATGGGGTAGAGATTACATCAGGGAGAAAGTGGAGCTGGCTGATCAGTCCACTAATGGGTATTCCTTCCTCTCCTGCTCCCCCTCCACACCCTGAGCAGTAGGTGATTACAGTCAGGGGAAGTTTATCTTGAGGAGCAATGCCTGGGATGGAGAACAAAAAGCTTATCTGAAGGTTAGAATCGTGCTGAAAAGGGGGCAGAGAATAAGGTGTGTGTGTGTGTGTGTGTGTGTGTGTGTGTGTGTGTGTGTGTGTGTGTGTAGGAGCCAGTGATGGAACTCAGATTATGATTCAGGGTCTTTCTACTGTGCTAACCTACCCTGTGTTAGCCAGACAGACTCCATTTTGCTGAGAGCCAGATAGACTCCATCTTGACCTCTGCCTCGCCCCTCTGCCACTCCTCCCTTAAATGCATACCTGGGTCTCGCTACTGTGCTGGGTCATGCTGTACTTAGAACTATAGAAACATATAACCTTTGTAACCATAGCCTGCTTGGCAAGCCCATTTGCCATTGTGAATGCCCCCCTTGATTGATTATATGACAAGTATCGAATACCCCCTTGGTAACTGGCAATCATGGGAACAGCTTGTGTACATCCTCCTTAAAAAATCAGCAGTCATGAGAACCTCCTGCCTCCTAGTTACCAGCCTCCTTATCTAACTTGCTTGTTCTGCTTCTGTAAACTGCTTCAGCTAGGCTCCCTCTCCCCTACCTTAAGCAAGGTATAAAAAGGAATCCAGCCCCTTCCTCGGGGTCAAGAGAATATTGAGCATTAGCTGTCTCTCTGTCGCTGGCTAATTAATAAAGGACTCGTGATTCAAACTTAGAGCATGGTGCTGTTCCATCTAACTCACCTGGGTGCAACACTACCTTGTTCTGGGCCATGTCCTTGCCTTCCTTAATTCTAACAAGAGTGACACATGCTAGGGCCTCCCACAAGATAAACATTTCTAGGCAACATGGGGATGTGGGGAAAGTGAACTGAGGGACATCTGGGGAGCACAGCACAGTGAGAGACAACATGTGAAGCAAGCAGATAATGACTACTCACCAGATGCCTTTGTGCTTATCTGCCATGTTCCAGCCTCCCTTGCAGTTGGGTTGGGTCACCTGGCTAGTTCTAGCTAATGGGATGTGTGCAAAAGTGACTTCTCTGTGTTTTATTTTTCTTTTTGCTACTATTTTTGTGACTTGCAGTGAAGCACTTTAAGATGGTGCAGTTGTAAAGTGAAGCAGTCTGAGTCACGGTTGCTAGAGAGCAGGGAAAGTGGTGTGACTGAGAGTAAGAAATAAAAATTTGTTGTGTGAGCCACTGAAATTTCCAGGACTGCTTGTTACTGCAGCATATCTTCTCCTGTCCTGTTGGGTTACTGTAGGAACCAGGAATAGTCACGTAGATCAAAAATTTAAAATAAGCACAAAAGAACTTCAAAGAAGTGAGCGGATATTTGTGACTAAGCTGAGATAAGAGGTTATAAAGGACCACATGCTGGAGATACTAATTATATTAAAAATAATGGTTAAAATCAACCTGAGAGATGGAATACATAATGGAAAGTGTATATAGTAGTTGAATAATTGATTAATGAATTGCAATATCAGATCAAGAAACACCCCCAGAAGACAACATACAGTGTGGATAGAAAATGAGGGTGAAAATTAAAACAAAACAAAAGAGGGGCAATACAGGTGATTGATGATCATGAACTATGAATTGGCTACAAGGACCTTTACAAAAAATGGGAAAAAGAGAAAGTAAAGTAAATACAGAACTGACCACGTGAGATCTGTGCTCTGGCCCTGACTCTGATGCTAACTTGTTGTGTATCCTGGGAAAATCATTCAGCCCCTTGAAGCTTCATGTCCTTAACCTACAAACTCTGAAGAGTAAGAGTGGATTGGTGGAAAGAGTTAGACAGCCTGGGACGGAATCTTTTTTTTTTTTTTTTTTTTTGAGGCAGGGTCTCACTGTTGCCCAGGCTGGAATACAGTGGCATGATCATGGCTAGTGGCCCACCAATCTCAACCTCCTGGGGCTCAGGTGATCCTCCCACCTCAGCCTCCCAGGAGCTGGGACTACAGATGTGTGCCACCTTGCTCAACTAATTTTTTGTACTTTTTTTTCTGTAGGGATGAGGTCTTAAACTCCTTGGCTTAAGCAATCTATCTGCCTCAGCCTCCCAAAGTGATGTTAGGTATGAGCTACCTCTCCTGGCCCTGAGAATAAATCTTAACTTTGTCAACATCTTGGTCTACTTCTGACTCTCTTAGAATATTAATTTCTTTATATGTCAACTAAAGGTAATATACCTATCTAGTATGTTCTTGGCACACAGCAGACACCTCATTATACTTCCCATTTCCTTCATTTTGGGAAAATTCTAAGACTAAAATTCGGATTCTTGTTCAATCCAGTACTCTCACAGGTGAAGACACTGAAAAATAGAGAAATTAAATAACTGGTAAAAAGAATATTCACTAAGGAGGTGTCTGCCTTGTGACTGGTATTCAATTTTCTTGATGTGGAAATTGTTGATCTTCCCAATTATCACTTCTTGCTCTCGTGTGAAGCTAAGCTTAGTTAGAACAAGAAATCTTTGTGGAAATCTTATTTTTCATAAATTATTCATTCTCTCATTCAGCCTAATGAAATAGTTGAATTTCACAGAAACTGAGTGAGTGGTGAGTGGTTGCTACAGAGCAGCAGAAAAGCTGGTGTCAGTGGGTTAGAACACACGTTTCCTCAACATGAAGGCAAGGGTCCAGTGAAAGAAAAAACGTCAATACATTTATATGTCTGGCCAGTGACAACAAAATGTTGCTCCCTTTAATATCTCATCAACATCAATAATTGCATTCTTTTCTGTTGCAAATATAGTAAGTGGTTAATTTGAAACTATAAAAATGTGTAAGGAAGAAAAATCAGCAAGAGTGACACCATTTAAAAAATATTACTCAGCGCTGGTAAATTTCTTTCTATTTTCTTTTCCATTGATATATTTACCAAGCATATTTGAATATAAAATTTTATATTTTGCCATTTATCCTTAATATTATGACAAAGACATTTTATGTTAGTTCAGTCTTCTTTACCATTGAGATATTTACCAAGTATATTTAAATATTTAATTTTATATTTTGCCATTTATCCTTAACATTATAACATAGGCATTTCATGTTATTTCATAGTTGCAATATTAACACAATATTAAATGGCTGTATAATATTTTATTGAGAATGGCAGTTTAACTCTTCTATTAATCATTTGATTTGCTTCCAACTTTTTGCATTATATCAGTAATGTAACAAATATCTTTATGAGTAAAGTTTTTCTGTATTAAGGTTTACTGGGTTAAAGAATATAAACATTTGTAATGCTTATGACACGCAGTACTTCTCCAAAAGGATCATATTCAGTTTATATATAAGTGTCATTTTAAACTTTCAGTTTAATTATGAATTCTAATTTTAAATTTATTTATTATACTTATTTATATTTAAAATGAAATAAAACAAGCATTTCTTAAATTACAGATCACTGTCAACATTTTACATGGTACAGAGATGTATGAAGTTTAAAGTGGGGCCGGATGTGGTGGCTCACGCCTGTAATTCCAGCACTTTGGGAGGCTGAGGCAGGTGGATCATTTGAGGTCAGGAGTTTCAGACCAGCCTGACCAACATGATGAAACCTCATCTCTATCGAAATACAAAAATTAGCTGGGTGTGGTGGTGGGTGCCTGTAATCTCAGCTACTCAGGGGGTGAGGCAGGACAATCACTTGAACCCAGGAGGCGGAGGTTGCTGAGAACATGCCACTGCACTCCAGCCTGGGTGACCGAGTGAGACTCTGTCTCGAAAAAATAGTAATAATAAAAATAAATAAAGTGAAACTGTCCCATAATGTTACTTCCCAATGTAATTACAGCCTATGGTTTATTGTATATTCTTCCAGAATTTTTGATATGCATACACTGACATTTATTGCAGTCATTCTCTGTATTAAAAGCATGCATGGCGTTTTGCATCCTGTTTTTTTTTCCATTTATTGTGATGTCTTTGACATCTTGTCACATTGGCATATGTAGATTTACCTCATTCTTTTTAATAGCTGCATGGTATGAACATAACACAATTTTTTTTATCCCATCTTCTTTGATGGACAGTTGGGCTTGTTCCAAGTTTTTTCCTGTTACGAACAATACTGCAATGAGAGTTCTTGTATATATGGTTTAATGAGCATTTACTGCTGTGAAAATGTGACTTTGGAAATAATTGTTGGCAAGATGATTCTCTCTCAGTGTGCTTAAAACATACAATAGTTAAACATCATTTAAAATTTAAAATTTGAATTGATTCATTTTCATTAAAACCAGGTTAAAATCACAATGATCTTTTCCTCTTATATAGGAATGAATCCTCTTGCTCCAGATGGGACATAAAGCTCCTTAAATTGAAATTCATTGCACGGGGGCTCTGATGGCCCTTAACAGATGGAAGAACAATCTCATTTGGGTGGTTATGTAATTCAGTGATTATCATGGAACCCTTCAGATACCATTAGACAGAAGGTGGACAGAGTTAGGCTCTGCAGCAAAGGCAGGTGCCATGGCTATAGATTCACTAAACTTGTTTCTTTGCATTTATTTGCTAGCATCAATAAGACCAGAATCAAGATCCAAGCAATAGAACATGATCTGGTCTAATGACCAACTTTGGAATCTCAGAAATCAAACATTGGGATGGCAATTGGACTTCAAATGGTTTCTGGTTAAACAAACTTGAGAGGGTCATTTCGTCTCTCTGAAATCCTCATTTTTAAAAGTATGCCAGGCGATGCTTCTCGTAGGAGGGTATGATATTAATGTTTGTTCAATAGATATTAGTTGAGCATTATGTGGCAATAACTTTTCTAGGTGCCAGAAATGCAACTGTCAATAAAATAGATGATAATCTATTTTTATTTTTCTCAAAGATGACATTGTTACCTGCCTTAGCTGAAAGTAATCAACTGATCTACTTGGATTTAGCCAACTAAGGTTAGCCTTTATGTATTGCATTTTCTTGCTAATGCAGGCCTGTAGCAAGGCAGACTATTAGCCAAGTCAAAAGACCCTGTTTGAGCTTTTCTATTCAATAAAGTACTATTTCTCCTGCCTTACATTATGGCTAAATTTAGAACTCAACATTTCAACACACGCTGAATCCAACCAATCTTCCTTCCTTCCTTCCTTCCCTCCTTCCTCTCTCCTTCCCTCTTTCCCTCCCTCCCTCCCTCCCTGTCTCCTGCAACAATGCCTGGAACAAGTATTTAGAACAGCAACTGCTACATAGTAGGTACAAAATAAATTTGATTGACGAGATTTCTACAAATATTTATTGTCTAAATTTCATGCAATAGGATGGCCGTGGGGTATACAAACATAAATAAAATATAATTTCTACTTTCTAGGATCTCATACTTAGTTAAGAGATAGTTATATCAACCAGAAATATGCTGAATGCTTTAAGAATAGCGCATAGGTATCTACCTCTATCTCTCCAAATTAAGTTGCCATTTTCTCTTTTCGTTGTTCTATTCAACCTACCCTAGACTTTTAAATTTACCTAAAATTGGCAGCCCAGATAAAGCAAACAACTTTGTCTGTGTGTGTGTGTTGGTGAATCGGAGATTACATTTTGTATCCTTTTCAAGAGAGGGTTTTTAGGCAGCATTCATAAATGTTTTGTACTTGTTTGCAAAGCTGGTATAAATATTTCAGGACACAATTTAGATTTTCTTATTTAAGCCCATTTTCCTGTCTCTGTAAGCAGAAGTTTCTAGCTGTGGAAAGAAAGTACTATTTAAAATAATTGTGAAGATCCTAATTCTCTGGCAGCTGTGACAAATGGACCTTTTCTGCTTTATTAGGTTTTGATGAGCTTATTTTTAGTTAAAACAATAACTTTTGTTACTAAAAAATCTCTTAATTTGGTCTCTATTTTTCAAAATTTGCTCCCAGTTGAAGTCTACACTGACCTTGAAATCAGAATCCATTTATTTTTCAAACCAATAGCACAATCTGAATCACAGTTCTCAGTCAGATTTGATATTTATAGTAGGGTTTCTAGATACCCTAAACCATCCTTCTTATATTTCTGCAAACTAGGAAAAACAGTGTGAATTAACAACAAGCTACATTCTGTAGAACGATATTTAAATGTAATGCAGGAATGGATGTGTGCAATTTAAATTTCCCCCAGGTCACTTTTAATATTCTACCCATAGGTGGCAGCAAGTGACCAGGCAGCTAAACCATAGGGCCTTCTAGCCTGTCTCTATCAGGTGGACCCTGTTGTAAAAGCCACAGAAAAGAGAAAGCCATGGGTGAGAACAGATCCTATCTCCAGAGAATGTTTCATTCAGTCGTCTTGATGGCTCCTCACTTCAGATGTGGAGAACTTTGTTGTGTTGGATTCTTCTTCTGAGGCCTAGGAGAAGTGCCCTCGTAGCACTGAAGGAATGGCTAAGGCCAGTCAGAGAGGGTGTGAGGCTTAGGGTTTCTCTGGACTGCCCAGTGCCTTCTGGCTTGGCTCCTTTATCTCTGAGCATTATGGAGTGGAAGTTCCCCTGAAAATTCAGCCTTGTCTACATGGTCCCTAGGAGTCTGGAGTTCCTCATTCTTATTTTTCAACCTCTCAGAATTCTTGGGCAGCTCATCTCTTGAGTTTTGCTGTGCACCATTGGCCCCATGTGGTTGGAGAGTCAACCTGCCGATGACTTGAAGCGGGATAACCTAAGGTAGGCATGACCTGGCTGATAGGTATACATACATTTATTTTGGGCTTATTAATTCTTTAGCGTGTCAAATACTTTATATATGTCATTCTATTGGATCCTCCCAAGAGTTCTACAAATTAGATATTATAAATCTCTCTTGGCCAATGAGGAAATAAAAGTAAATTAATTTGTTCAAAGTAAAAAACCCAGTGTAAACTGCTGTAGCTACTTTAAGGAGGCTTCTTCTTAGAATGTGGTAAGATTTGGCTCACATTCTCAAACAGTATGTACAGATGGCTACCACGTGCATAGTGTTACATATGTTCCATAACCTTGAAGACTTTACAGTCAGAGGTTCTACACACAGGAAAAAGATAGAAAGCAGCAGCAGAATTTGACAAATTATGGTCACTGGAACTTTTGGAAGACACTGGAATAAAAGGGATGTCTTAGGGTTTTCAGGCTTTCAAAGAAATGAAAGAAACCTGAGTAGAAATGTAAGCTAAACAGGGGCCTGATTGAATTCAAGATGCAATATCCTACTATTCCAGTTCCCCTGAGTGCTGTAGCATCAAGTACTTGGTTAATCATTATCCTCAGCAAACTAATACAGGAACAGAAAACCAAACACCGCATGTTCTCACTCATAAGTGGGAGCTGAACAATGAGAATACACAGGCACAGGGAGGGGAACAACACACACTGGTCCTGTGTGGTGGCGGGTGGGGAGAGGGAGAGCATCAGAAAAAATAGCTAATGCATGCTGAACTTAATACTTAGGTGATGGGTTGATAGGTGCAGCAAACCACCATGGCAAGCATTTATCTATGTAGCAAACCTGCACATCCTGCACATGTAAAATACAATAAAATAAAAAGAAGTTGGCTAATAGCCTCACATTGTAAGGGCCAAGATGTAGTGAACTGGATCCTCAAACTCTCATGAAAACCTAGGATCTGGATCTTCTCTGGGTGTCTCTGGCTGTATAAGGTCTCCTGAAGCATCAGCAATAGATAGTTTATAAGAATCCAAAGCTGGCTGGGTGCAGTGGCTCATGCCTGTAATCCAAGCACTTTGGGAGCCTGAAGTGGGCGGATCACGAGGTCTGGAGTTCAAGACCAGCCTGGCTAACGTGGTGAGACCCTGTCTCTATTAAAAATACAAAAAATAGCTGGGTGTGGTGGCAGGCGCCTGTAGTCCCAGCTACTTGGGAGACTGAGGCGGAAGAGTCATTTGAACCTGGGAGGTGGAGGTTGCAGTGAGCCGAGATTTGGCCAATGCATTCACTCCATCCAGCCTGAGCAACAGAGACACCGTCTAAAAAAAAAAAAAAAGAATCCAAAGCTTACAAATGGTCCATAAGCACATGCAAAAATGCTCAACATCATTAGTCACTAAGAAAATGCAAATCAAAACAAAAAATGAGATACTACTTCACACCAATTAAGGTAGCTAGAATCAAAAAGTCAGAAAACAAATGTTGGTAAGGATGTAGGAGACTGAAACCCTCATACACTGCTGGTGAGAATGAAAAATAATGCAGCTGGCTTGGAAAACAATCTAGTAATTCCTCAAATGATTTAATATAGAATTACCTATGAAATTCTACTTCTAGGTTTATACCCAAAGAAAATGAAAAAGCATGTCCGCACAAAAACATGTCCATGACTATTCATAGCAGCATTACTCATAATAGCTAAAATGTGGGAACAACCCAAATGTCCGTCAACTGATGAATAGGTATACTCATACAATGGAATGAATGAAGTACTGATTCACGCTACAACATATATGAACCTTGAAAACATGATATTGAGTGAAAGAAGCCAGCCACAAGAGACCACATATTGTACAATTCCATTTATATGAAATCTCCAGTAGGCAAATCTGTAGACAAAGTAGATTAGCTGTTGGTTGCCTAGCGCTAGGGGCAAAGTGTAGGAGGATCAAAAGGTGATAGCTAAAGGGTATGGGGTATTTTTTTTGAGGTGATTAAAAAAAAGTTCTGAAATTGATTGTGCAGATGGTTGCCCAACTCTGTAAATATACTGAAAACCATTGAGTTATACACTTAAAATGGGTGAATTGTATGGCGGGTGAATTGTATGGCAGGTGAATTGTATCTCAATAAAACTGTTTTTTAAAAAAGAACCCAGAATCAGCTGCAGCTACTTATGTAGGACTTATTTGGCAGGTGCTATTCTAAGAACTTTGTGTATGTTAATTCTTTAAATATTCAGTACAATATACACCATGGAATATTATGCAGCCATCAAAAATGATAAGTTTGTGTCCTTTGTAGGGACATGGATGAACCTGGAAACCATCATTCTCAGCAAACTGACACAAGAGCAGAAAATCAAACACCACATGTTCTTACTCATAGGCGGGTGTTGAACAATGAGAACACATGGACACAGGGAGGGGACACTACACACTGGGGTCTGTTGGGGGGAAATGGGGGAGGGACGGGGGGTGGGGAGGTGGGGAGAGATAGCGTGGGGAGAAATGCCAGATATAGGTGAAGGGGAGGAAGGCAGCAAATCACACTGCCATGTGTGTACCTATGCAACAATCTTGCATGTTCTTCACATGTACCCCAAAACCTAAAATGCAATAAAAAAAAATCCTCGGTACAATCTCACCAGGTAGGTAATTTAATCTTGTCCATTTTACAGATGGAAAAGCCAAGACACAGGGGTATGAAGAGTCTTGCCCAAGGTGACTTAGTTTATAAGAAAGGCTGCATTAGAATCTCTTGTGTAAAACTGGAAGAGCTTGAAATTCTGCTGTTAATCATAGGCTATACTGCTTGTGCAGAAGAGATCTGTGTGTGTGATCACCCAGTTAAACGTCCTTCATTGTATATATGGAGAAACAAGTCATGCTTAGGGCGGAGCTGCCACAGAGCCAAGGCTGCTGCTCCTGGTTTGAGACTTGGTGGTATCATGTAAGCTAGGTACCAAGGCCAGGACAAACTCAGAGTCATCCACTTACACAGGGGACTGTTTTTTCCTTCTAATTTATTATTATTATTGAATCTGGGAGATAAGTCAGGTCAAAATTCATAGATGGTGGTGGGCTGTTAAAAAGAAGAAAATGTGGGTGCAGGCAATAAAATTGGTTGGGGATTTGGGAGTTTATAGAAGTAAAGTGAAATAATATGCAAGCATGTCCATGAAATATTGCCTGTTTCATTTTTTGTTATGTATTATCAGAAGATTTCAAGGGAGCTAAATTTGCAGAAAGCTCTTCCTTGAAGTCAAAATTGTTCTTTTTTCTGTGAGAAACTATTAGGTGTTCTACATTCCTCTTCTGTGTCACTGTTTTATCTAAGGAGGAAATGAGTGGATTCCAGGCTACGAGAAAGATGGGGAAGCAGAAACAAACCTTGGCATGCTATTAAGTGACTTAAAGTTACAGGTTATCAAAGAAAGCCTGAATTAGCATATGATCACATTCTCTACCATTGTTTCTCTTCGTAGTTATCTTTTCTTTTCTTTCATTCTTTCTTTTTTTTTTGCCCAGGCTGGAGTCCAGTGGCATGACCTCAGCTCACTGCAGCCTCCACCTCCCAGGTTCAAGCAATTCTCCTGCCTCAGCCTCCCAAGTGGCTGGGATTACAGGCATGAGCCACCACACCCGGCCAGTAGTTATCCTTCTTGCATTATTATCTCTCTTAAATCGGCTTTCCACAACAGTCCTCCGCCAGCTTTTGTGCTCCTCCTGTCTCTTTACAGTATTGGCAGTTAATTTTCCCCCCAGTCCTCTGAGTATTCTTTGAGGCTCAGCTATCTTTCTGTTCCCTGGCATTTCAGTCATCCTTCTTGAATTGCTCAATTGCGCTGTTCATTCCCACTGCAGTCTCTTAAATGGCTGAAAATGGAGCACAGCTTCAAAGAGCACTCTGATATTCGTAGTCTTACATATGATTTGTAACCTTGAAGGTTTCCCATGGAGGAATTTATATATCTGTGGGCAATGTTAGATTACAACATCTTCAAAAAGAATATTGCAGTGAACGTGTGAACGCCAAGACACGGGGGACAAGCAAATCCATGCAAAAGTAAATAAAATAAATTTGAGGTGAGAAAGAACAACAATAAAAACGGACACAAGGAGGCATACTGTGAAGCAGTGATAAGAGATAAATGACAGCTGTAGTCAGGCTAGCAGGAAGTGATAAAGGTTGGCTGACTCAGCTTGAATGAATGAAAGCTGATGATGATGGACAAATTGAGAGGAATTTTCCCACAAGTCAGGACAAGACTCCAGGTCAAATAATTATACGTAAGCCCCTATTTAATTTAGCAAGCAACATGAAAACAATGAATAGTGATAGCCTTTCAGCTTAATTCAGGTGAATGTAAATAAGTGTTTTTGGTAACTGTGTATAAAAATATCCAGGACAATAAAACAAGCTACCGCTTAAATCAATTGGACAACCTTGGTCTTTTAGATTCAGCCTTTCATCATGATCCCTTGTGATGATGATGATGATAACAATAGTAGGGTATTATTGTAATATGACTGGGTTTGGATTCATTTATATAGGAAGTTCTTCATTCGCTCCTAAAGGTGCTCATTTACTGCTTATAAGAAACTTCTTGGCATTGAACTAGATGGAGAGCAGAAGGAAGCATTTGGCAGGTGTCTGCCCAACAACAATTTCCCCTTTTTCATACTCTTAGAAGTCCATTTTTTTTTAAACCTGACTGTGTCCAGCCCCAGAGAATGATGTGATTGGCTCATGCCAATCATGGTTTCAGAAATTCCCTTTGACTATGATTGGCTCAGGGATGAGCATGTGACCACATCAGTCTATTGGGACTTCAGCCACTGAGGGTTTCTGGGAAAAATGTTGCTCCCTGATTAAAGGGAGAAGCAGGATGAGAAATGCATTTTGTCACCTTCCATCTCCCCTTGTTTGGATGTATTTGTGTGAAGACATGAAGTTCGCAGCCATGCCAGTCATTTTGTGCTTGTAAGGAAAGCCCCTGCCAACCAACTGGGAAAACAGAGCAGAGATCACAGGGGTCCAGCCTTTGCTGACACCATGAGCTGCTGGAATTGCCTAGCTCTGGATGCCTTGTTTTGTGAAATAAACACCTATCATTAGGACTGCTTTTATTCAGTTATTTTCCTCCTCATAGTTAAAAGCATCCTACCTGACAGGAGAACTTTAATAATTTAACATTCACTGCCACAAGCGTGAAAACAACCAGTGTGTCCATCTGAGGTGTATGCAGTGAGTTTGTCCCCATGTCCCCCGAGGTGAGCTGGCTTTCTGTTCCCCAGCATTTCCATCATCTTAGTCATCTGATTTTGTGCATATGCATTATTACAGTTTTACAAATAAAGTCCCTGAAGAGAAAAACAAAACCAAATTAAAAGTTTGCTTAAGGAATTTGATCCTGTAAAATCCTCTTGGAGTAAAAGCTAATGAAACAAATGTGTCTCCAGAACTAGGGTGTTCAGGGCCGTTAAACAGGGCAAAAAGTCCAAGAAAGGAGAAAGACCTTCCCACAAAAGAAGTACACATGAGTTAATTAGAGACTGGGGAAAGGAAGCTGAGACTGCAATTCCAAAGCTGTGCTTTTGTGCCAATAAGAGTGCCTTCGGAGCAATGAGGCAAGTTAATTTCCAGGCCACATTTTACAAACTGGCACCTCTTCAATTTGCCTTAACCCCAAAACAAACAAAACCCCAAACAACCAACTTCCACCTCCCACACAAAATAGAAAGACAAACAAACCTTTAATGCGCACTTTCACTTGTCAGCTCAACATAAAGCCACAACAGTGACCCTGATGGAAGTTACACCTGGGGTGGGAATTCTATGTGAAGCAAAATCCTTTACTAATTAATTCAACAAACTAACTGCCGAGGGAGGGCAAGACACCACGCTAGGGGCTACATGGGACTCAAAGATAAGGCACCAAACTTTTGTTCCCGACATATGCAATTGCCACTCCAACACAAAATGTAAGGCTGTAAGCGCGACCAGAGAGATACAAGGTTATATGCTATAGGAGATGATAGATGAGAGAGATTCCATCCCACCCAAAGAATGAGAGATTGTTCCCTGGCAGTGTGGACATTTGAAGTGGACATTGAAGGGCGGGTAGTATTTGAACCTGGGAGAGTGGGAGAAAAAGGGCACTCCCAAGCCGAATGAACAAGTTGTTACAGAATACTGTATTTTAGTTTAGCCAGGGCATGAAGACAATGTATTGGGTATTACAATGGAAAAAAAAAACAGAGCAAAAGAGCTGGGTAAGATTGTCATTCTATAGGCAATGGGGAATCATGGAGTATATAGAGCAGGGCATGACATGTTCAAAGCTATGTGAAGGTCAAGCCAGCAGCAAGGAGTGAGATGACCAAAGGTGGGAGAGACGGAAGACCACATGACCAGTTAGAAGCTATTATGATATTTCAGATAAAATATAAAAATCTTTACTAGGATAGTGGAAATGAAAGGGAGTAGGAAGCTTGATTTGAAACCTGAATATGGAGTTGATAGAATGCGGGCAAATGACTAGAGCCAGGAGATAAGTTTCACATCCAGGCTTGCATCTGTAGTGTGAGTTTCTGAAAGAACAGAGTACCCTTCCAGACTAAAGATTTGTTTTCATTAAAATCAAACGGTTCTAGTGAATGTCTTTTCTGTTAAATAAGTTAAACTGAAGCCCCTTGTGAGTCTAAGGTCTCCGTCAGCCAAATCAACAGGCAGCTTTGGGGGATTCCTGGCCCCCTGCCTGTCTCTGGCAAGCTGTCATTGATGAGGCTAACAATGGTACTGGTCTTGGCAACACTGGATATCTGTCCATGGAAACCAGGACGGAAACCAATAGGCCTGTTAATTTCCAATATACTTCATTATTAATCATGTTGGTCTTTAATATTTGCTAAACTCCTTCGAATGCAGTTGCATAAAGAAGGTCAAAGAGCCTGCAAGAAAGGGTGTGCGCATGTGTGGTCACTAGGGGATGAGGTCTCAGCTTCTCAGTGCAGAGGACCAGGGTCCCCTCAGGCCAGCACAGGAGTGACAGTGTAAGCACTGAGAGTTCCAAGGAGAGGAAAAATCCAGGAGGAAGCGGTGCTATATTCTGGTCACCAGTGAGGTGTTGGTCACCAGGAAAGCATTATTCTAGGGCTAGATTTTACTATTCTGTTTTTGTTTTGTTTTTTTTTTTTTTTAGACAGAGTCTCACTCTGTCACCCAGGCTGGAGTGCAGTGGTGTGATCTTGGCTCACTGCAACCTCTGCCTCTTGGGTTCAAGCAATTCTCCTGCCTCAGCCTGCTGAGTAGCTGGGACTACAGGCACATGCTACCACACCTGGCTAATTTTTTGTGTTTTTAGTAGAGACGGGGTTTTATCATGTTAGCCAGGAGATGGTCCCGATCTCCTGACTTCGTGATCTGCCCAACTCAACCTCCCAAAGTGCTGGGATTACAGGCATGAGCCACTGTGCCTGGCCTATCCTGGCTTTTAATCTTATTAAAGAAAATGGCTTTTCTGCACACAGGTACATACAATCTGGGGCCTTGCTGCTGGCCCAGTGTCATTTCCTGCCATCAGCCGTGAACACTCCGAATTCTGTCCCTGTGGAATTGAGCCTCAGAACTTGATGTGCTGGCTCAGCATCTCCACGCCTTGCATCTGTTGCTTCCACTATCTGAAATGACCTTCCTTCCTCTGTTGCTTCTGAGGCTGGTGCCAACATTACCTCCTTAATACCCTGCAGGGCCTCAAGCACGATCTTCAATGGTTACACAGCACATAGACTGTTATTAACTGTCACTCTTTCCTTATCTGCAGATTGCCTTTCTTCAGGGCTAGGGCCACCCATTATTCATCTCTGAATCTCTGGCCCAGCCCAGAGATTACACAGAAAAGGAAGGAAGGAAGACAGGATATAATATTGCATGAATAAATAAAATCTTTGAATTGGCCGATGTTCATCAACAGGTAGTAGGCTAGCAGCTCACCTGATGGATTTTCCTTCTCTTGACATATCTCTTCCAACATTTACAAACCCAAGGTTCTTCTTATTAGAGGCTGACCTAGTTGACACATTCCCTGGCCTTCATCCAGCCCTTCTGCTCACTTAGATTCCTATGTGTGTTCTAGTTCAGCCTTTTTGTTGGTATGAAAAAGAAGCCACTCAAAGGAGATTTAAAAAAAGTTATTTTAAGGACATGGTATTTTACAGCATCTAAGGGCAGGAAACAAATGAAAGCTGTGAACTAGAACCGGGCACTGGGAAGCTGTCTGTTTGCCCTTCGTCAGGTGTTTACTGAGTGACCATCATACCTGGTGCTGTTCTAGAGGCTGAGTTGTCAGCCTGAAAAGAACAGGCAAGTCCCCTAGGACTCACATTCTAGAGGGTGTGGTGGCAGACAAGAGCAATACACATGTGAGCATCGTGACGAATGTCAGAAGATGGTAAATATTTTGAAAACAGTAAAAGAGGGCAATGTGATAATGAGAAGCTGAGTGCTAGTTCAGATTGGGTGGTCAGAAAAGCTCTCTTTGAGTAGGTGACATTTGAGAGGAAAGCTGAGAGCTGAGAGGCACAAGGGGGACAGTCTTGTGAAAAGCTGGGAGGAAAAGCCTTCCAGGCTAGGGAGGGAACAGAAGGGCAGGAGGCTCAGAAAGGAATGCATTTAATAGGTTCCAAGAGCAGAAAGCAAGCCTCTGAGGCTGCCCTTTAGGACTCAGAGGAGCCATGGAGCTCTTGTCTCTGTTTATCTCTTTGCAGTTGCTTATCTTTCCCCTACCCAGGGATCAGCATAGCAATTAGTCTTAGTCGTGTATCATGGCGTCTCAGCTATATCCACTTCTACCACTGATCCCAGTCTCTTCTTTCAGGACTGATCATCAAACTGGCTCAGTCTTTCTCCTGTAACACAGAATCCTTCATGGAAGGCCAGAAACCTGTGAGGGATTCTTGGTGTTTTCCTCTCCCTTAAGTCCTGGCGGAAGCTCCTTACTGAGTCCTCTCTTTTCTTCCTCCAAAATGCTTCTTTAGTGTTTTTACCTCTGTCTCCACTGCTACCCGACCTCATCCCTGTCCATCCACTATAGTCTCTTACCTAACCACCTGAACTAGTCTGCTCATGGGCATCTTGCTTCCCACAAATCCACTCTCCATAAAATACAGTGGTCTTTAGAACATTAATCAGGGGAGAGGTCTCATTCATGGTGCTGGTGCTTATTTGGGGTGGATTTCTTAGACTCTACTTCCTTGCTGGGAAATCTGATATACCTCCAGGGAAATAGAAATGAGGTGTCACTGATGGGAGGGTTTGGTTTTGTGAATGGTACGGAGGCAGAAGCTACTTCCTTTGGCCTATTGTTTTGGGCCTGTCAGTTTGCTTTGCTTAATGTGGCCCTAATCTTGTGCCATTTATCAGTGGCTCATGCCTGTAATCCCATGAGCCATCGGGATTTGGGAGGTCGAGGTGGGCAGATCTTGGAGATCGAGATCAGTCCGGCCAACATGGTGAAACTCTGTCTCTACTAAAAATACAAACATTAGCTGGATGTGGTGGTACATGCTTGTAATCCTAGCTACTTGGGAGGCTGAGGCAGGTGAATTGCTTGAACCAGGGAGTTGGAGATTGCAGTGAGCCGAGATCATGCCACTACACTCCAGCCTGGTGACAGAGTGAGACTCAATCTCAAAAAAAAAAAAAAAATTCTTGTGCTGTTTCTAATAACTTCCTCTTCCTTTCCCTCAGCCTCCCTACTTCCTTTGCCGACTGCTTATCTGTTATTGGCCATTGACTAGTATTGTGCTGATTTTGCTCTGCTCACTAGAATGGGTTCTTCCTAGGAGCCAAATCTACAAATGTTAAAATCTTCCCTGAGCTCCCTGTCTCAAGGGGTTGCTTGATTTAGCAAATAATAATACAGGATGCCCAATTAAATTTGAATTTCAGATAAACACAAAGAATAAATGGTTTAGTTGTCCTTATGTTCCAAATATCGCATGAATTATATTTCATCTGGCAACTCTACTCTCCCACTTTCTAGATCCACCCATCCCAGTGAGCAGAGCTTGCTCCAGATCTTCACTCTGGCCTAATCTGCCACATCCGGCTGCAGTTAGCAAGGCTGTGTCTGGGTATTTCCTATGATCTGCACCAATCTAGCAAGGTAAGGTACACTCTCAGCTGGGTGGTCAGGGGTCAGTGGAAAATGCTGCCATACATCTTTTTCTTGACACGTCAAGTACCTCATCCATGAAGAGCCTGTCTGGTCACAACACCCTTGGCTTGCCTTTGATGGTGTAGACTTCTTCATTTATGACGCTCAAAAGCTCTAGTCACAAAGAGGGCCTTTAAAATAGTTTTACTATTGTAATGATGTGTACACTATACAAGTTTCCTTTGATAACCCTTCTAGTCTCTCACCCCAATAGTATTGCAACTTAATCTCAAAAAGCCTTTGATCAATGAGCTTTACTGAACTATCTAATTTGAATTTACAAAACCTTTACTGGAGATAAGAACAGATCTCACCACCCTCATTTTATAGAAGAGGAAACTAGAAACAAATCATTTCTATTTTGCTAAGAACTAATTTGCAGCTGTGTCAGAGATCAATAAGTGAGTAAACAGATAATGAAATTTAAAACAGATACTATTGGAACTAGTTCATATTCTGACACATTTTTGCCACTGAGATGTGATAAGCTGTGAGTGTGGGGAAGGTTAGATGTGGAGAGGGCGTGAAAAGAGATGTCTCTACTTAATGACGTAAGAAAAGGAAATGCTATCTTTCCACTAACTCTCTGAACACAACATTTCTCAAGATATCCAAAAGTTAATGTATTTAAAACAAACTTTACTTAAAATCAGACTAAAGTACATAAAAAGTTTACTTTCACCTGATCTTATCAATATCAAATTATACTTTCAATTGAGATATTATGTTGGCTCTCTCTGTAGGAAGCTCTTGGCAGAGGACTGCAATGTATTATTAGTTGCTTTTCTTTCTTTCTTTCTTTCTTTTTTGGCTAAAATTCAATGACCTGTAGTTTTTTTAACTCTGTTTCCATGCCGTTTTCCCCATTGTTAATAATACATATATATGTTTAAATGGGCTATACGATAAACACAAGGGCATAAGAAATGATGAATAAGATAGTGCTTCTCAATCCCACTTACTTTTGGCTGTATTTTCCAAGATTCTCAGAGGATACGTTTCTTTAATCAGTGTGGCAACTACTGATGTGCCAGATAACTTGGCGGTTGTATGTATCACCACTATCAATTATTGACGAAATTTTTCACAATACTTGGTTTAGTAGCAAGGATATTTCAAAATTCATCTTATCTTGGTGGAATGGACTGAAGAGAGAAGATAGTTTCCTTCACTTCTATAAGCAATTATGGGACTGTTTGGCATTGATAAGAAAGCTGGGTGTCCTTTAATTTCTTTATTGCTAAAACCATCAGGGTAGACTACAGTCTTTTGCAAACCAAGGCATCATACTCAGAACTAATTTCAAGTTGGGTAGAATTCTTGTCATTTGTCTGAATCTTTTATTTCTCAAAGAGATTCACTACGATTAAGGAATTGAGAAGGTTAATTGGGCACCCCTTGGAGCCTTTGAAACAAATTTAAGCTCCCCACTATGGCCACAGGTTGTAGAATTCAAGGGACCAACACACCTCCTTGGAACAAGGATGTTTAAACCACTTAGGAGCAGTGTACAAAAAAGTGCATTTTTCTCTAGTTACAGGCATATCTTAGTCAATATTTGCCTTTTAGAGCAGATTTGCCCAGTGCCCAAAGCGGGGCTATTGGGAAGAGAGGAAATTGTGAGTTCTGAGTTTCTGGCTTCTGTAGACTCAGCTGAGATGTACTTTTCTTTTTCAACCCTTCTGAATGGCTGGAGCTGGGTTTTTTTAGTCAGCTGCAAAAACTATCCATGAAGAAAATGAATTTTAAGACATAAACAAGTATTTTAACATAAAATCTAGGACATAAACAAGTATTTTTTAATGTGTTTTGAATGTGTTGGTATCACCTCATTAAACAATGTCAGAATATGGCCAGAAGGCAGGGGTTGAAGAAGTTGTTTCTTAATGAGATAGTAATGAGCAAACATCAAAGCTTGCATTTTCCTTCCACTTGTTCCAAAATGCATACTTAGTGGGATAAGATATTTGAGCTCAAGCTCTTAAATAATTTTAAGATGTTTCTTAGGATTGTTGCTTTTCCTTTTAGTGTTTGATTGTGTCAAGAATTAAAGGTTAAGAAATGTTTTTTTCCCTTTATTGAAGCTGTAGGGTGTACTGGTTAATAGTATAGTAATTCTGCTATTAAATAACTGTGTGACCTTGGACACAGTATGTAATAAATGCCAGGTATGATTATGATAGATTTGGATAGACAAATTTCAAATTATGGAATACGAAAATTTTTATACAAATACTTTAGTAGAGATGCATTATTTACTTTAAATATTAGAAATTTGACTACAATAAACTGACTTTAAACCACTTGATAACATTTGCTGCATTTTGTTAAACCTAAAAAATGTAATATTTATCAAAATGAAGCTATTATAGGTGCTGATCTAATAATTGAAATTTCTGGTTTATTTTACTAACTTGAATCAAAATATCTCTTTAATTCTGATAACTTTATAGTCAGTTCAAGGGTAAACAGAATGAACTTTTGATGTCTCAGTTATAGTTCCAATCAGACCATTTAAAGGAAGATGAAATATTTATATATATAGATGAAAGATTTATATATACATATATAGACTAACTCGAAGGTTAATAGAGAGCCAACGAAGTATAAAAATAAAAGTGAAAGTTAACATTTATTCAGCATCGTATATGATCAGGCATCTAATTTTTATAACTCAAGGAGGTATGTACTATTATAATCTCTATTTTTATATATTATATATATATATATTTTATTGCATTTTAGGTTCTGGGTTACATGTAAAGAACATGCAGGATTGTTGCATAAGTACATACATGGCAATGTGGTTTGCTGCCTCCATCCCCATCACCTCTATCTGGCATTTCTCCCCATGTTATCCCTCCCCAACTCCATACTCCCAACTGTCCCTCCTCTAGCACCCTACCCACACCTCAATGTGTGATGTTCCCCTCCCTGTGTCCATGTGTTCTCATTGTTCAACACCCGCCTATGAGTGAGAACATGTGGTGCTTGATTCTCTGTTCCTGTGTCAGCTTGCTGAGAATGATGGTTTCCAGGTTCCTCCATGTCCCTACAAAGGACATGAATTCATCATTTTTTATGGCTGCACAGTATTCCATGGTGTATATGTGCCATATTTTCCCTGTCCGGTCTATCATTGATGGGCATTTGGGTTGGTTCCAAGTCTTTGCTATTGTAAACAGTGCTGCAGTGAACATATGTGTGCATGTGTCCTTATAAGAGAATGATTTATAATCCTTTGGATATATACCCGGTAATGGGATTGCTGGGTCAAATGGAATTTCTATGTCTAGGTCCTTTAGGAATCGCCACACTGTCTTCCACAATGGTTGAACTAATATCCACTCCCACCAACAGTGTAAAAGTGTTCTTATTTCTCCACATCCTCTTCAGCATCTGTTGTCTCCAGATTTTTTAATGATCACCATTCTACTGGCGTGAGATGGTATCTCAATGTAGTTTTGACTTGCATTTCTCTAATGACCAGTGATGATGAACATTTTTTCGTATGTTTGTTGGCCTCATATATGTCTTCTTTTGAAAAGTGTCTGTTCATATTTTTGCCCATTTTTGAATGGGTTTGTTTGTTTTTTTTTCTTGTAAATCTGTTTTAGTTCTCTGTAAATTTTGGATATAAGTCCTTTGCCAGATAGGTAGATTGCAAACATTTTTTCCCATTCGGTTAGTTGCTGGTTCACTCTAATGATTGTTTCTTTTGCTGTGCAGAAGCTCTTGAGTTTAATTAGATCCCATTTGTCTATTTTGGCTTTTGTTGCCAATGCTTTTGGTGTTTTAGTCATGAAGTCCTTGCCTGTGCCTATGTCCTCAATGGTTTTGCCTAGATTTTCTTCTAGGGGTTTTATGGTGTTAGGTCTTATGTTTAAGTCTTTAATCCATCTGGAGTTAATTTTAGTGTAAGGTGTCAGGAAGGGGTCGAGGTTCTGCTTTCTGCACATGGCTATCCAGTTTTCCCAACACCATTTACTAGACAGTGAATCCTTTCCCCATTGCTTGTTTTTGTCAGGTTTGTCAAAGATCAGATGGTTGTAGATGTGTGGCGTTGCCCCTGAGGCCTCTGGTCTATATCTCTGTTTTGGTCTATATCTTTGTTTTGGTACCAGTACCATGTTGTTTTGATTACTGTAGCCTTGTAGTATAGTTTGAAGTCAGGTAGCGTGATGCCTCCAGTTTTGTTCTTTTTGCTTAGAATTGACTTGGCTATGTGGGCTCTCTTTTGATCTCATATGAAGTTTAAGGTGGTATTTTCCAGTTCTATGAAGAAGGTCATTGGTAGCTTGATGGGGATAGTGTTGAATCTGTAGATTACTTTGGGCAATATGGCCATTTTCAAAATATTGATTCTTCCTAACCATTTGCATGGAATGTTTCTCCATCTGTTTGTGTCCTCTCTTATTTCATTGAGCAGTGGTTTGTAGTTCTCCTTGAAGAGGTCCTTTACATCCTTTGTTAGTTGTATTCCTAGGTATTTTATTCTCTTTGTAGCAATTGTGAATGGCAGTTTGTTCTTGATTTGGCTCTCTTTAAGTCTGTTATTAGTGTATAGGAATGCTTGTAATTTTTGCACATTGATTTTGTATTCTGAGACTTTGCTGAAGTTGCTTATCAGTTTAAGGAGATTTGGGGCTGAGGCAATAGGGTCTTCTAAATATACAAACACATTGTCTGCAAATAGATACAATTTGCCTTTCTCCTTTCCTATTTGAATACCCTTTATTTCTTTTTCTTGCCTGATTGCTCTGGCTAGAACTTCCAATACTATATTGAATAGGAGTGGTGAGAGAGGGCATCCTTGTCTAGTGCCAGATTTCAAAGGGAATGCTGCCAGTTTTTGCCCATTCAGTATGATATTGGCTGTTGGTTTTTCATAAATAGCTTTTATTATTTTGAGATACATTCTGTTGAAACCTAGTTTATTGACAGTTTTTAGCATAAAGGCCTGTTGAATTTTGTCAAAGGCCTTCTCTGCATCTATTGAGATAATCATGTGGTTTTTGTCTTTGGTTCTGTTTATGTGTGGACTACGTTTATAGACTTGTGTATGTTGTACCAGCCTTGCATCTCTGGGACGAAGCCTACTTGGTCGTGATGGATAAGCTTTCTGATGTGCTATTGCAATCGGCTTGCCAGTATTTTATTGAAGATTTTTGCATCTATGTTCATCATGGATATTGGCCTGAAGTTTTCTTTTCTTGTTAAGTCTCTGCTGGATTTTGGCATCAGGATGATGTTGGTCTCTTAAAAAGATTTGGAGTGGATTCCCTCTTTTTGGATTGTTTGGAATAGTTTCAGAAGGAGCGGTACCAGCTCCTCTTTGTATGTCTGGTAGAATTTGGCTGTGAGCCCATCTGGACCTGGGCTTTTTTTGCTTGGTAAACTATTAATTGATGCCTCAACTTCAGCCCTTGTTATTGGTCTTTTCAGGGTTTTGGCTTCTTCCTGGTTTAGGCTTGGGAGGGTGCAAGTGTCCAGGAATTTATCCATTTCTTCCAGGTTTACTGGTTTATGTGCATAGAGTTGTTTGTAGTAATCTCTGATGGTGGTTTGTATTTCTGCAGAATCTGTGGTGATATCCCCTTTATCGTTTTTTATTGCATCTATTTGATTATTCTCCCTTTTCTTTTTTATTAATCTGGTTAGTGGTCTATTTTGTTGATCTTTTCCAAAAACCAGCTCCTGGATTTATTGATTTTTTTGAAGGGTTCTTTGTGTCCCTATCTCCTTCAGTTCTGCTCTGATCTTAGTTATTTCTTGTCTTCTGCTAGCTTTTGAGTTATTTTTTTTTTTTTTCTTGCTTCCCTAGCTCTTTCAATTTTGATGATAGGGCGTCAATTTTAGATATTTCCTTGCTTCTCATGTGGGCATTTATTGCTATAAATTTTCCTCTAGACACTGCTTTAAATGTGTCTCAGAGATTCTGGTATGCTGTGTCTTCATTCTTGTTGGTTTTGAAGAACATCTTTATTTCTGCCTTCATTTCATTGTTTATCCAATTAACCTCAAAAGCCAGGTGTTCAATTTCTATGAAGTTGTGCGGTTCTGAGTTAGTTTCTGAATTCTGAGTTCTAACTTGATTGCACTGTGGTCTGAGAGACTTGTTTGTTAGGATTTCCGTTGTTTTGCATTTGCTGAGGAGTGATATACTTCCAATTATGTGGTAAATTTTAGAGTAGGTGTGATGTGGTGCTGAGAAGAATGTATATTCTGTGGATTTGGGGTGGAGAGTTCTGTAAATGTCTATTAGGTTTGCTTGTTCCAGGTCTGAGTTCAAGTCCTGGATATCCTTGCTAATTTTCTGTCTTGTTGATCTGTCTAATATTGACAGTGGGGTGTTAAAGTCTACCACTATTATTGTGTGGGAGTCTAAGTCTCTTTGTAGGTTGTTAAGAACTTGCTTTATGTATCTGGGTGCTCCTGTATTGGGTGCGTATATATTTAGGATTGTTAGCTCTTCTTGTTGCATTGATCCTTTTACCATTATGTAATGGCCTTCTTTGTCTCTTTTGATTTTTGTTGGTTTAAAGTTCATTTTATCAGAGACTAGGATTGCAACTCCTGCTTTTTTTAATTTTGCTCTCCATTTGCTTGGTAGATCTTCCTCCATCCCTTTATTTTGAGCCTTTGTGTGTCCCTGCATGTGAGATGGGTTTCCTGGATACAGCACTCTGATGGGTTTTGACTTTTTATCCAATTTGCCAGTCTATGTCTTTTGATTGGGGCATTAGCCCATTTACATTTAAGGTTAATATGTGTGAATTTGATCCTGCCATTTTGATGCTACCTGGTTGTTTTGCCCATTAGTTGACGCTGTTTCTTCATTGTGCCAATTCTCTTTACCATTTGGTTTGTTTTTGGCATGGCTGGTACTAGTTGTTCCTTTCTATGTTTAGTGCTTCTTTCAGGAGCTCTTGTAAAGCAGGCCTGTTGGTGATGAAATCTCTGAGCAATTTCTTGTTCATAAAGGATTTTATTTCTCCTTCGCTTATGAAGCTCAGTTTGATGGGATATAAAATTCTAGGTTGAAAGTTCTTTTCTTTAAGGATGTTGAATATTGGCCCCCACTCTCTTCTGGCTTGTCTGGTTTCTGCTGGATATCTGCTTTGAGTCTGATGGGCTTCCCTTTGTGGGTAACCAGACCTTTCTTTCTGGCTGCCCTTAACATTTTTTCCTTCATTTCAACCCTGGTGGATCTAACGATTATGTGCCTTGGGGTTGCTCTTCTTGAGGAATATCTTTGCGGTGTTCTCTGTATTTCCTGGACCTGAATGTTGGTCTGCCTTGCTAGTTTGGGGAAGTTCTCCTGGATAATATCCTGAAGAGTGTTTTCCAGCTTGGATTCATTCTCTCTGTCACATTCAGGTACACCTATCAAACGTAGATTAGGTCTTTTCACATAATCCCATATTTCTTGGAGGCTTTGTTCATTTCTTTTTACTTTTTTCTCTAATATTGCTTCTTGTTTTATTTTATTCAGCTGGTCTTCAATCTCTGATATCCTTTCTTCTGCTTGGTCGATTTGGCTATTGAAACTTGTGTATGCTTCGTGAAGTTCTCGTGTTGTATTTTTCAGGTCCATCAATTCATTTATGTTGGTCTCTAAGCTGTTTATTCTCATTAGCATTTTGTCAAACCTTTTTTCAAGGTTCTGAGTTTCTTTGCATTGGGTTAGAACATGATCTTTAGCTCAGAGAAGTTTGTTATTACCCACCTTCTGAAGCCTGTTTCTGTCAATTCATCAGACTCATTTTCCATCCAGCCTTGTTCCCTTGCTGGTGAGGAGTTGTGATCCCTTGGATGAGGAGAGGTGTTCTGGTTTTGGGTATTTTCATCCTTTTTGTGCTGGTTTCTTCCCATCTTTGTGGATTTATCTACCTGTGGTCTTGGTGGTTGGTGACTTTCAGATGGGGTCTCTGAGTGGAAGTCCTTTTTGTTGCTGATTCAGTTATTTCTTTCTGTTTCTTAGTTTTCCTTCTAACAGTCAGGCCCCCCTGCTGTAGAACTTCTGGAGGTCCACTCCAGACCCTGCTTGCCTGGGGATAATCTGCAGCAGCTGCAGAACAGAAAGGGTTGCTGCCAGTTTCTTCTTCTGTTATCTTTGTCCCAGGATACCCGCCAGATGTCAGCCTGAGCTCTCCTTTATGAGGTGTCTCTTTAGTTATATGGGGTTGGGGAGCTGCTTGAGGAGACAGTCTGTCCCTTATACGAGCTCAGGTGCTGAGCTGTGAGCTCCATTTTTCCATTCAGAGCTGCTGGGCAGGTATGTCTGCAGTGGAACTCATAACCGCCTTTAGTCTGCTGCAGTGGAACACATAACCGCCTTTTTTCCCCAGGTGTTCTGTCCTGGGAAGGTGGGGCTTTATTTATAAGTTCCTGACATGCTGCTGCCTTTTTTCAGAGATGCCCTGCCCAGCAAGGAGGTAGCCTAGTCACAGTCTGCCAGCAGAGGCGTTGCTGAACTACCATGGGCTCTGCCCAGCTGCTGTGTGAACTTCTTTGCAGTTTTGTTTATAGGGATATAGTGAGAACTGCCTTGGTAATGGCAGTCTGCCTCAGTAATGGCAGACTGTCTCTGCAATGGTGGACTGCCTCAGTAATGGCGGACTGCCTCAGTAACGGCGGACTGCCTCAGTAGTGGTGAACTGCCTCGGTAATGGCAGATGCCCTTCACCCAACAGAGCTGGCCCGTCCCTGGTCCAGCTGTGCTTACTGTGAAACTCTCAATTCAGAGCATTTCAGATTGCTGGTCTTTGCGGGGGTGGGACTAGCCGAGCCAGATCACCCAGCTCCCTGTTTCAGCCCCCTTTTTCTCAGTTGAACATGCGACTTTGTCTCTCAGGCGTTCCAGTTGCTAGTTGAAATGGCGCCCGGATTTGTGTGAGTTTTTGTGCTGAGACCCACTGTGCCAGCTGAAACAGCCACGCTAGAGATCATGGCGCTTTTCACCTGGGAATCTCCTGGTCTGTGCAGTAAAAATTCGTTTGGAAATGCGGTGATCATTCAACCTCTGCGTTTTCGCTGGGAACTGCACTCCAGAGCTGTTCCTATTTGGCCATCTTGGATCCTCTCCGGAAGTGCTGCTTTGCTTCCAGGAGAAACCAATTCTGCCCTATAATCCCTATTTTATAGATAAGGAAACTGAGGAACAGATGTATTAAATTGCTGGCTAAGGTCATGTAGTTGATAAACAGCTGGGATTCAGGTCCTGGTAATCTGACTTTAGTGTCTGTACTAAAATCTATAAAAAAACAAACACATAAGCTACTGCTTGTATATAATAGTAGTCAAATAAGTTGAAATTATTTAACAGAAATTTCCATATTGTGGCATATTTATGAGTTGGGGAGTATTAATGAAGTAATTATATTTTAGAGGTTTAAGAAGAATAGCTAACTTTAGATTTCTTAATGAGATTTTTCTGTAAACACTAATCCTGAAACAGAGCTAACATGTCACATATATAATTTAAAATCTTCTAATAATCATGTTAAAAAAGTGAAAAGGAACAAATGTTAATGATTTTAATAATATATTTTATTTAACTCAATAAATTCAAACTATTAACATGTAGCCAATATAAACATTATTCATAAGATACTATTTTTTAAAAGTTATTGTTCCAAGTCTTTGAAATCTGGTGTATATTTTGCACTTACTGCACATGTCAATTCAGTAGCTAATTCACGTGTGGCTAGCAGTTAATGAATCTGACTGTACAGCTCTATATCTTTTTAGGAAAGCAAATTCATTATTTTGACCTCATTTTGAAAGTGGTGGAAATAAGAAAGGCTACTCATGTATCCACACGTTAATTTCTAAGCTTTAGTACCTTCATTTTCAGTTTAACTAAACAGACTAAAAGCTGCTACTTAACCTATTCAAATGATATCTCCTGGTAAGTAAGGTGGCACATTTTAAGATGGTTTCCTGACAAGTCTTTTAATTTTCTCCAAGAGGCAGAATGGAAGCAGACCTCAAGAGAAAGCTAAACCCTTTTGGAAAAATGAATGTCTGGAAGAATCTCTCACAGAATAAGGCAGGACCAGGTCACTAAGCAATTCTCTAAGTGGGGACACAATGTGGACTTTTCCAAGCCTTCAGCTGAGGGCAGGGATGGCCAAGTCAACGGTCCTTCCCTGTTCAGGTTTTGATCAGGCAGTAATGTGTAGGTCAACAAACATTTATTAAAGCTCTTTGTTTTTGATTCTTCATTGATAAATTACTAATAAATGCTCATTTTAAAAAGCCAAACCAAATATGTGTACTAAATTGTACATTATAATAGGTACAGTAATTGTCCCTTCAATTTTTATTGCAGTTAACAGGTTACCACTGCTAGCAATTAGGTAGGCAGTCTTAGAGACCTTTATCTGTATGTTTTTTGTTCTGTTTCTATCCATCCAGAATTTTTTGGTACAGAATGGGATCACCCACACATACTGTTCTGAGCTTCCCTTTTCATTTAATAAGAAATCAATCTCGATAAATTTTATGTATTTTATTCTTATTAATGGATGCATAGTATTACATGCTATGAGTGTGCCATGTCATTTGACCATATCACTACTGATGGGCATTTAAGTTGTTTCAAACATTTACTATTACAGAACGTCTGCAATGAACATCCTTTTATACCTATCATTACACATCTGTGTATTTCTGTATGACAGATCTCTAGAGCTGAGATAGCTGGGGGAAAGTTATGTGCATTTTGAATTTTGGCAGGTACTGCCAAATACTTAATGGCCTGCCAGAAAGACCTTGTCTTTTGACTTCATCTGGAATATTTTGACTTCATTCAGAATATTCCCATTACAAGAAAGTGGCCAGTCTCTTGGGGTGGGGGAAACACATTGTTTTCCTTTTCCACCATGAAATACATCTTATCTTTTCATTCGTTAATATATGTACCTTCATATGGCAATAACATTGTTCCACTTTGCGACTTCTCAACTAAGAAGTAAACCCAGAAAACATCAGCCACCCTGGATTTTATTCTAAGTTATTGACATTCCTTTGGTGATTCACAAATGTTAAAAAATAAATGTCATGTTCCCCAGGGTTTAAAGAAAGGCACTGTAGCTTTTGGATTCAGCAACAGATCTTTCAAGAAAACCGTGTGGAGTGATGACTCACTCCCCCCCATGGAGGCTGCCCTCTAGCTCGTCCTTTAGGGGAAGCATGACCAAGGGTCTGCTAGTACTTTTCTCTCCCTAAGAATTTCCTTAGGAGAGGAAAAATTTAGCTTTCCTTTCTCTGCCCCTGAGTGCCCTGGCCTGCAGTACATGACCCGTCCTTGGCACAGAGTCACTCAGGGCTCATGGCAGATGCTTAGCAGTCACAGCCAGTAGCTGCGCAGTGTGGCAGCAGCTGGGACGCATACTGCAGCCTGAAAGTTGTGTTTCAGCTTGTGAGGCTATAAAGCCCCCTGTCCCCTCTCTCCTACGGGAGCCCTCAATAAGACAGACACCCGGTTTGGGCGGAGTGAGACCCGATCCAGCAGAGGCAAAGCTCGGTAAAGAGGGAGGAGCAGGAGGGGGAGAGGGAGGCGGCGGCACGGCGTCCCTTGGCACCTCGGTGCCCGCTGCGGCAGTGGCAACAGGAGCACCGAGTACCAGTTGCTCAACACTTTATCACTCTGCGTTGCCCTTTCTCCTCCCTTAAGCGAATGTCCGTTTGGAGGGTACAGCTCCGCAGAAGAAAGGTGTGGTGGTGGTGGTGGAGGGCGTGCGGGGCTGGCGGTGCGCGGCAGTTGGAACGTCCAGTGTGGGAAAGCAGAGGAGTGCCCACCAGGACGCCGACACTACTTACCCTGGGGCGCTGCCTTCCGCTCTCGCCCGGGAGAAACCTGCAGTTTGTGAGGGAGACGGAGGGGGGCGTGTTTGTGGCGGTGGCGGCCCCTCGAGGGTCCTTGTCCCCTCGGAATAGACCCGGACTGCTGAGGGGAAGGGCCGGGGACTCCGGCGGTTGCCATGGTGACGCAGGGTCGGCGGCTCCGCGCGGAGGAGACAAAGCCGCCAGCCCGCCAGCCCGCTGGCTCCTCGCGCCAGCTCCTCCTCCGCGGGCGCCTCCCTCTCTCCGTCCCTCCCAGGCGCCGCCGCAGCCCGAGCGGCTCCTGAGCCCTGCGCCGCCGCCGGCCAGGTAAGGCGAGCGCGCCCGCGGCCCGGGAGGGATCGGCGGGGCGCCGAGGAGGGAGGGGTCGGCCCGGCGCGCGGGGGGGCGGTGCCTGCGCCCGGCTGCGCCTGAGTCCCCGGGGGCGCATCCCCACTGAGGAAACCGCCGGCGCCTGCCCCCGACGCCGCCGCCGCCGCGGCCTCCCACACGCAGGGGGCAGCCGCCAGCCCCGCAGTCCCGGTCGGCGCCGGACCGCCCGCGCGCGCCGGGGAGAGGGGGCGTCAAACTTCTGGCCGAGCGGCGCCGGGGCCCGCGCGCGGAGCCTCCCTCCGGGCAGCACGGGAGCCGCCGTCCTGGCACCAAGTTGAGGGGCTGCGCGTGGGAGGCGGCTCAGGAGCCCGCGCGGCTGCATCTGCTCACGGGAGCTGCCCCTGAATTGTTTTTTTGTCCTTCTCGGCGTGCCATCGAGGCTTTTAGGGAGAAAAACAGGTATGAAAATATTTACCTTTGGACTTTCATGTTTGATGGCTTATTCTCTTTGAGGAGGGCATGGGAGGGTAGTAGGACGAACAAGCGCAAGATTTTTACAAATCTCTGAAAAGTGAGCCCATTCTTATGGCTGTGGCTGAAGCGTTTTGAGGGGGCTTCTGAAGTTCGTTTGGATATTGAATTGAAGGACCTTTCTCTTTGGAAGGTGCAGTTGCACCTGTAACTAGATGGTAAGGGTAGCCCGGTTTCCCCGGCCAGCAAGACCAGAGTTTATAGCAGGACCGATACTACATGGCACCGATGCATTGCTTTTGTTTCTGGAAGGTATTGTGTTCATGCTGTAAGGAACTGGAAAATGCCTCTGGTTTTTATGTGTAGGGGGGCAATCCAAGGCACCTCTGGAGGCAGGTAGCTGGGCGGTGTTTGCATCGGTGTTTATGAGTGTGATGATGAGGACCACAATGCGGTTGCCAAGGGCATTGGGGCGCTGGGTAGGGAATTGCTCAAGTCACAGGTACCCCTGCCCTTTCTCAGTGGCCCCAAGCCTTGCAATCATTTCGTGATAATTACTTTGTTGCAGACGCGAAGCACAGATTTAAATTGTGACTGTGAAGACTTATTTTTTGGGTTCTTAGACATCATCTTACATGTAATATGAAAGAAACAGTCCATTTTCAGAAATACAGTTGATCAGAAGGAAATTGTATATATGTTAAGATTTGTTTTAAGTCATATTTAAACAGTATGAGATTGATAACTGGAAAAGATCCAACGTATTAAATTGTATACCCAACTTAGTAAAATAATGTACAAATTGGAATAGGTCAGTTAAAGAACTCTATATGGAATGCAAGAAATTATATTTGCTAGAAAGAAATTAATGAAAACAAACAGTACCACTGATCAGTTTGAATTGCAGTTAAGTTGATTGGAATTCCGGTTATTACAGTTACTTTAGGTGTCAGGCAAAGAGTGATTATCTAATATTCCTCTTCCCTCTTTTGGGATTTCAACACCTGTTAGCCTGCTGATTATTAGGTTTCTCAGTCTGTTCATATTTGCCAGCAGTTTTAAGTAATGCCACTTCATTAGAAGACTGTATTGGAAACTAAAGTATTGAAGTTGCAGTAACAGTTTGCAGGTTATTTCACAATTGGGTTTGGCTTTAAACTGAATTTTACTTGTGAAAGATTCACAGATGCTCTGCTAAATACCCTTTCATGACGGTAATGAAATGGTGCATTGATTAAAATGAAGTAGATCTGCTTTGAGAAGATAAACAGGAGAGAAAAACAAGTATTTTCTCACTTAAGCATGAAAGGGAAACAGGATATTGAAGTCTAGGCACATTATATAGACAGAGAATTTAGTTTCACGTTTTGTACTATAAATAAATTATTATTTTTCTCTAAGAAAGAACAGCTGACCAAAAGAACAGCTTTATTCAGATCTTTGTTAGCAAAATAAGTATTCAAGGAAAGGACTTGGTCCATGTTCTCAGCCAGATGAAACCCACACTGTGAGTTCTAGCCTAAACATTTATGTGGTGGCCCTTAATCTTGAGTGCTGAAGAATGGAGATATCCATTATGAATTCAGCACAGTAAGGGCAAGTACTTTGCCTTTGCTGCTAGCTCACAGAGACACAACATTCAATATAGTTTGGCTTCTTCCAAGCTGCATCATTTTCTGCCAAAAAATAAAGTCAGTACACAGAAATCAACAGTCATGTATTGCATGCACTGCTTTGTCGTAGTGGTTTATTTCTGAGAGCTCTGAAGCATGAAATGAAGCTTGTGTCAGTGCAGTGGAAAACAATAATCTGGCATGTTTACATGTGTTACTAGTGTTCCGAGGTAGGTGCATAACCAGATAATGAAAGAAAAAATACTATGATATCCTCAATATGTCCTTAGAAAATGCAAACAGAAAGTGTGCTTTCTGTCCTTCTTTTAGCCACCTGGTGGAAGCAGGCAACGGCACTGCACATCCTCAGGTGTAAAATACTAGTCATCACTCTTGCTGTTTCGCAGGAGTAGGAGTCTCTTCCTGCATGTCTAGCTTATGAGTTTTAATTTTATAAAGTAAAACTAGCCCTAATTTTTGGTATAAGCTGTAAAATATGGTCTGCTAATTGTCACCACAGCTGTATTCTACCTGAAAGAATTCTGTAATTTAGTTTATGACTCATATCCAAAGGCATAAAATTGAGCCACAAATATTCCTGTTTAAGTTAGAATTAACGTTATATTTGTGCCATGGAAAGTCAGTTGTTTGTAACCATGTAAGCCTGCATGGGCAGCCTAAAGCCACTGAAGCCTTTATTGGCTGTTTCTGGGTCAACATTCTCTTGCAATTTCTAGTTGCACTGGGATAACATGGGATACTGGTTGGTAATTTAGCATCTAGTGCAGTGTGTTGTAGCATTTATAAAAGCATGTTTGTGAAGGATGGTAGTTTTTAAAGGATTTCTTCATTACCAAAACACTTAGGTTTAGATTTGTGGATGGGGAGAATAATGTGGCCCTGAGACCTCAAGACAAAATGCTGTAAATATAAGGTATTGTTAACTGACCTGCTGTGCACAGTGGCTATTGATCAGAACTACTGTGCTGAGAAAATGGCACAGGACACACATGGCCATCGTGATAGGATGTGGTGTTTAGTGACATGGATTTTTAATAGTGATTGATAGAGGCTGAAAAACTTTTATGGGCATGTATTTCATTTTTCATGTTTTCAATTAAAAATGGAGATAAGATGTCTTAAGCTGTTTGGTAAACCACAAGTACTTGGGGAAAATGTATACTTTTATACAGTGTTGTACATAATTTAAGTGATATAAACACAGTTCAAGGTAAACAATTGTTTTCCTTATGTGCCAGTTGTTTGTAACAGTTATATAATACGGTTTTGGACATCAGTCATCAAATGTTTATCAAATGTTTCCTTCCATATAATCCATATTGCTTGATGAAAGTCAACAAACCTCTTATAGTTGGGGACTTACTTGTTTTTCAACTATTAGCATGATTTATTTTATATGTAATTCTTTATGTATGATCCCAAATTTTCTCCTTTGGTCTAGTTTTCAGCCTTCCTTTTTTCAAAAGTTGCCAGTTAATTTTATAATGTTTTTTAAAAAAGTTTTTTATTTCCAGAGCTTATTTTTAAAATGATTTGGTTAACTTGTAATTTGATCAGAAAATAGTGTGCATAAAAGAACACATTATAATGTTTATATTTCGCATTTTGGGAATTTATAGAGATGGCATGTTGGATAGTAGAATTTGGGATCCTGTTAGGTGATTGCTTATTTCCATACGTGGTTTGAACTCGATCCTTGTTGCTTTATCTTATAATTGGTAGAACTGAAAACCAAAGAACTAGGAGGTGGAGGCGGCAGTGAGTTTAAAGGTGTTTAAGAGATCAGTATGTACTGACAGTCAGCTGGCATAGTGGCCAAAGGTGGTGCGGGGGTGGGGGTGCTGTGGGGGTGGTTGGGAGGGCAGGGTCAGGAAGTCTGGGGCAGGAGGCTGGGAAACAGTGATTGCTCTAATAATCTCCTTAACACTTTATGGTCCAGACTCTAAAGCACATTACCTGAGGTCTGTACCTAGTGACTATTTCTAAAGGCTGGCCAGTCCTACAACAGAGATGCTGGTGCTGGTCCTTGTCACTTGCCTCCGTTTTTACTCCCAATTAACTAAAAAGTGACTATCTTGAATTGTGGTTTAAGTGAACTTTAAACATTGTAAACCACAAATTAAGGCCCAATAATAAAGTTTTTCCACATAGATAATGTCATCTAATTGGTCAGGTACATGATTTGGATAATCTGGATGGCAATGGAACTATAAAATAAAGCTGTGTGTTTGGCTGACATATTTGATGTGTTTGAGTGAGTTGTGTTTCTGATCAGTCTATTGTGAACCATCTTCCGTCTCCTATAGCTATAGTCATTCAAGGCAGCCATGGTGTTTTACATAATTTGATCACTACGTGATGTGTCAGGCATAGTTATACTGAAGAATTGTTGTTTTCTCAAACTCTTGAATTTTAAATCTACAATAAAAGGTTTCTGTGTGGTCTTCTCTGGCATTTTTTTCTTCCTGTATATTGGTTTCCTGAGACCTTGTTTAGTCTGATTGCAGTAATTTTCACTTCCAGCTCTTTTCTGTCAATCAAACCCTTAAGAATTCTTCCCTATGGGCCAGACATTGTTCCAAGCACTTCAGAAATATCAATTATTTTAATTCTCACAACAACTCTTTGAGGTAGGTACTATTATCCCTATTTTATGAATGAGGGAACTGATATGATCTGTTTCCGAACCTAAAGGTACACAAAATGTGCTGGAATCCTGTCTTTATGTCAAGGAATGCAACAAGCTTTATTTTCTATTTACTGATATGTACTAAGTGTAGCAATAATGACACTAATTATTATGCTCGCGCCTTCCTCCCTCATCTTATTTTCTCTTTTTACTAAAAAGAAACAAAACCTAAAATAAAACAAGAAACATTTCTTCATAGCATAATGGGACGTGTACCAGTATTCTTTTCTGTACATAGAAACTAGAATCATTTATGAAAAAGATATTTTCCAAAGGTTGTTTTTCTTTACTATTTGTACTCATATATTAAAAGAATATTGTCAGCCTTGCGTATCTGCAGGTTCCACATCTGAAGATTTTATCGATTATGGATTGAAAATCTTTGGGGAAAAAAATACAACAATAAAAAATAATACAAATAAGAAACCCAGTCTAAGAACTATTTACATGGTATTTACATTGTGTTAGGTGTTACAAGTAATCTACAGATGATTTAAAGTACATGGCAGATGCACATAGGTTATATGCAAATATTATGCCATGTTATGTCAGGGACTTGAGCATCCTCAGATTTTGGTATCCTTGGGGGTCATGGAGCCAAACCCCCTGCAGGTACTGAGGGGCGACTACGTATTTTCTGTGGTTTTGACCTTGCTATATACATGTAAATCTATCTTGGAAATGTTGATTCCCTTTGCATTGCCTCACAGGGTTATCCTCAATCCAGGCTCACCTGCTCTTTCCTAGGCTACCTTTTACATGTGCTAAGAACTAAGTGATACTCCCTTCTCATACCCTCACAGTAGAAGTCTGTGCATGCCCCTCCTCTGAAATAACACATGTTCTTACTGTCTCCATAGAAGCATGATTAAGCATTTTAATTTCAGGAGCTTTATTTAAGCTATGTAAAAAGTAGGACTAAATACGATAGATGTTCATAAAAGCAAGTGAGTAAACGTAGTTCTGTAGGTTCTTTTAATAGTAAATATTGTAATAGCTACCATTTATTAAGCATTTACTTGCTGCCAGGTATGCTATTAAGTATTCCACACAAGCTGCCTCTTTTGATCATCACCATAATTCTTGTTTTCTCATCTATAAAAAGCTAATAAACAGCTTATCCAAGATTGTAGAGAGTTGGTAGATTTAAAAACATGATTGACATGGATAAATCACAATCTGAATTTGACTATGATTGCTTTGTTAATTACCAGAAGATAAAGAATGCCTTCCTGCTGCGGTGAAGATGCTTTTGGGATTATGTTACTTGGAAAGAATGGCAGTTGAGAACTGCCTGGTGGAGCAAATTCAGAGTGGCAGGTATGGCTGGCTGAGGAGGAAGTAGTTCTCAGGAGGTAGCCAAGAAAAAGACATCTTTGTTTACAATGATTGCTGCAGACCTCAGGTGAGCTTTTGGAGTAGAAGGAGGGAGAGAACTCCTATCCTCAAGTCTATTTTTGGAATAAAAAGCAAAATTAAATGGAGTTATTTTCTATCTCCTGAATTAGTGTTTTGTTTTATACTGTGTTCTGGATTGGAAATGAACAAGGACAAGAGCTACATGAGTGGTACAGGATGAAATGAAATGAAAAGTAACTCAATAAATGTCGTATACCCCAGGCTAAATTCTCTGAGAGTCAGAGCAACATGCTCTTTGTTACAGTGGGAGAGTTCCTTGTTTTAGGATGCTGAAGGTCTGGAGTGCGGTATCAGGGATGAAGTTAGAAGTCTGGAAAGATGTTTTCATTTGTATCATTCCCTTGCGCAACATGAGGTTTCCTTGGAATTCCTGCTGCATACTTTTCTTGATAACTCCTGGGGGGAAAAAAGGAATAAAAAGGAGTAAGAGACTTAGAATCTTAATAGTATGGAATAAACCCACTTTTATGATCATCTATTATTTTTGTCACTGTGAGCTTTTTTTTTTTTTTTTTTTTTTTTTAATGTTCAAAGCCAATATGAGAAGCTAGACAGCCTGGATTTCAATACTGGCTCTGCCACCTTTTAGCAATATGACCTTGAGGTAGCTGCCTCTGTGCCTTCATTTTATTACTGCAATGGAAAGCATGCTTATGTCCCCTCCAAATTCATATGTTGAAATTCTAACCCCCAAGGTGATAGTATTAGGAGATAGGGCCTTTGGGAGGTGACTAGGTCATGAGGGTGGAGCCCTTATAAATAGTATTAGTGCCCTTATAAAAGAGACCCCAGGGAGGCCATTGGCCCATTCTGCCAAGTGAGGACACAGTGAGAAGGCACCATCTGTGAACCAAGAAGTGGTCTTTTACCAGATAGCTAATCTGCCAGCACCTTGATCTTGGACTTCCCAGTTCCCAGAACAGTGCGAAAGAAATTTCTGTTGTTTATAAGCCATTCACCTTATGGTGTTTTGTTATAGCAATCTGAACAGACTAAGACAATTAACTGTAAAGTGGAGACAATAATATTACTTACTTCACTTGGTGATTGTGAGGATTAAATGAATTAATATTTCTAAAGTACTTAGTTATTAAGGGTAAGTTTTGCGTGGAGAAAGGAAAAATTATATTTAATTTATTTCAGGTAGAAACAAAAATCTAATTTTATTTAGGCCTTTAAGTTCAACTTGCATATCTTAATATTCTGTTTATATATTTGGTAAATATGAGCAATCATCTTCACTTTGACTAAACTTTAATTCAAATTGAACAGATTGAATTTCTTAAATTATCAGTCTCATTTAGAAACTTAGTTAAATTTCAAACCTTAAATATTTTAAATTGCACGTGTTACTTTAATGTATTGATTTTTCTATTTAGATAAATCATGTGCTTATTGGGCAAATATATGACTTAAGTAAGTAAAACCTTACCAAATACTTAGGGTAGGTTCCTTAGAATATTTCATCACTTACAAAATTAATATTGTATAGACATAGTCAAACACCTAAACATTTCAATCAAAATAAATTATATCTAAAATCTATTACACATTTTGAACTAGAATCACAAGGCTCATCTGTCAGTTTGATGTCAGATTCTTTTAAACATTAAAAACCTGACAATTGTGCACAGATTGTTCCAATTAATACAAGACATATTTCTAAACATTTCCATAAAGTAATAATTCAAGTCTGACTTTCTTCATCTCTATATTCAATTCTAAATAAACCTTCTCTAGATTGGAGTCAGTTACCCATTAGAAGGAAGTTTATCATAACAATAGGAAACTCCAAACTCTTCTTTTCAGATAGTGTTGTTTTTTTAATCCTTAGACTACTACTGTCCAATATATACTATAATGTTATGGGAAGTGATATTAAAAAGTATTGGCCGGCTATGTGGCTCACACCTGGAGGCCGAGGCAGCACCATCACTTGAGGCCAGGAGTTCAAGACCAGCTGGGCAACATAGTGAGATCTCATCTTTACAAAATTACAAAAATTAGCGGGACACAGTGGTGCACACCTGTAGTCCCAGCTGCTCCGAAGGCTGAGGTAGGATGAGGCAGGAGGATTGCTTGAGCTTAGGAGTTGAGGCTTCCATGAGCCATGATTATTCCTCAGCACTCCAGTGTGGGTGACAGAGCGACACTCTACCCCTTAAAAAAAAACAGAAAAAAGAAAAAGTAATTATTTTAAATAATGATTTTATTTAATATGTCCAAATTACCAAAATTTCAACATGTAATCAATATAAAAATTATTAATGAGTTATTAAACATTTTCATTTTGCACAAACTGTTTGGAATCTGGTATGCATTTTATACTGAGAGAACATCTCAATTTGGATGATGAATTTTCAGCATTTAAAATGAGGCTGGACATGGTGGCTCATGCCTGTAATCCCAGCACTTTGGGAGGCTGAGGCCAGCACATCATCTGAAGTCAGCAGTTTGAGACCAGCCTGACCAACATGGTGAAACCCCATCTCCACTAAAAATACAAAAATTAGCTGAGGGTGATGGCACGTGCTTGTAATTCCAGCTACTCGGAAAGCTGAGGTGGGAGAATTGCTTGAACCTGGGAGGCAGAGGTTGCAGTGAGCCAAGATTACACCACTGCATTGCAGCCTTGGCAACACAGGGAGACTCTATCTATATTTATTATTTATTTTCATTTCTTCATGTAAGTCTGTGTTTCCCTTTGGGATTATTTTCTTTCTGCTGGAAGAATTCCTTTTAGTATTTCTTTCTATTTTCATTTGTTTGAAACTATTTTGTCTTAAATTTTGAAGCATATTTTTGCTGCATGTAGAATTCTAGGTTGTCAGTTTCTTTCAGTACTTTAAAAATATAATTTCATTGTTCTCTGTTTTCCATTATTTGGTTGAGAAATCAGCTGTCAGTCTCACTTTGGTGCTTTGGAGGTTATGTGCCTTTTTCCTCTGCTAAAAATTTTTTCTTTGTCTTTGGTATTGAGGAGTTCTATTATGATGTGCTGAGGCACTTTTTCTTTACTATTTATCCAGCTTGGGGATCATAGAGGTTCTTGAATCAGTTTTAGAATATTCTTTAATTTTTAAAAATATTTTTTGAGACAGAGCCTTGTTCTGTGCTCAGGCTGGAGTACAGTGATGTGATTGCAGCTCACTGCAACCTCTGCCTCCCGGGGCTCAGGTGATCCTCCTGCCTCAGCCTCCTGAGTAGCTGGGACCGACTACAGGCGTGTGCCACCATGCCCAGCTAATTTTTGTATTTTCAGTACAGAGGAGGTTTTACCATGTTGGCCAGGCTGATCTCAAACTCCTGACCTCAACTGATGCACTCGCCTTGGCTGGGATTATAGGTATGAGCCACTGCACCTGGCCAGTTTTAGAATACTCTTAGCAGTTACCTCATCAAATAGTATTTCTTCTGGTCTGATCACTTTCTTCCTCTCCTAGAAGTACAATTTTATATCCCTTAGACCCTTTCAACCTGTTCTGTTTGACTCCTAAACTCTTTTTCCTATTTTCCATTGTATTTTTTTCCCTCTTTATGTTAGCTTGGAAATTTTCTAATGACCTTTCTATTAAATAATCTCATCTTTTTTTTTTTTTTTTTCCCTGAGATGGAGTCTTGCTCTTGTTGCCTGGGCTGAACTGCAGTGGCGCGATCTCGGCTTACTGCAACCTCTGCCTCTTGAGTTCAAGTGATTCTCCTGCCCCAGGCTCCTGAGTACCTGCGATTACAGGTGTGCACCACCACACCCAGATAATTTTTGTATTTTTAGTAGAGACGGGGTTTCACCATTTTGGCCAGGCTGGTCTTGAACTTCTGACCTTGTGATCCACCCACCTCAGCCTCCCAAAGTGCTGGGATTATAGGCATGAGCCACTGCTCCTGGCCAATGTTCTCATCTTCTATTGAGTTATTTTCATTTTATTTTGTTAGAGCTTTATGGAAATATAACTTATACAACATAAAATTCACCCATTGTAGGTGTAGCATTCAATGGTGTTCTTAAATTCACAGAGTTCTGCAACCATTACCCCAATCCACTTTCAGAACATTTTTTTGACCTCCAAGGTTCTCCTGCATTCATCTGCAATGATCTCTGCTCCTGCTTTTAAGTTTAGGCAACTATTGTTTTCATAAATTTGCCTTCTCTACTGATTTAACATGAATTGAACCATAAAATATGTAGTGTCCTGCTTATGGTTCTTTCACTTAACACAATGTTTGTGAGGCTTATGAAGCTTTCCATATTGGAGCATAGATTGATATTTCTTTTTGTTGCTGAATAGTTTTATGTGGATATACCACAGTCTGTTTATCCATTCATCAGTTAATGAAAATTATCTTGTTATTGGTTACTATGAATAATACTGCCATGAAAACTCACTGAAGTTTTAGTGTAGATATGCATTTTTATTTTCTCTTGGGTAATTCCTAGGAGTGAAATTGCTGGATTTTATGGCCATAGTGGAGTACTATGAATGATACTTCCATTAAAATTCATGGAAATCTTTGTGTGAACATGTATTTTAATTTTCTCTTGGATAATTCCTAAGAGTGGAATTGCTGAGTCGTATGGTAGAAGTACTTAACTCTGTAAGAAACCGCTAAACTACTTTCCAAAGTAGCTATAACATTTTACATTCCCACCAGTGTTGTATGAATGTTCTAGTTTCTTTACATCCTTGTCAACAGTTGTTTATTACAGCCATTCTAGTGGGTATGTAGATTGTAATTTGTGATCTAATTTGCATTTTTCTAATAACTAGTGATGTTGAGTACCTTTTTATGTGCTTCTTAGCCACTTACAAGTTTTGTTTGATTGAATATTCAGGTCGTTTGCCAATTTTTAAATTAAATTGTATTCTTATTGATGCTTAATAGTATTTTATATATTCTGGCTCCAAAATTTGCAAATGTTTTTCCCAGTCCATGGCTAGTCTTATTTTCTTAATGGTGTTTTCTTTTGAAGTACAAAAGCTTTTTAATTTTAATGTATTCCAATTTATTAATATATTCTTCTATGGCATGCCCTTAGTGTTGTATCTAACAACTTGTTTTCTAATCTGAGGTTACAAGATTTTACATATCTTTTTCTAGAAATTTTACAGGTTTTGCTATTACATTTATATCCGTAATCTACTTAGAGTTAGTTTTTGTGTATAGTATAAGTTTACTTATTTATCTTTATTTATTTATTGGCATATGTATATCAAATAATTTTCCTGCAGCATTTGTTGAAGACTACCATTTCCTTATTGAATTGTCTTAGCATCTTTATTAAAAATAAATAGACAGTAAATGCAAGTGTTTCTGGGCTTTCAGTTGTGTTCTATCTACCTACCTATATGTCCATCCATCCTTACCCTATTATACTGTACTCTTATATTAAAATTTGAAATTCGGTAGTATAAATCTTCTAATTTAGTTTTTTTCAAAACTGTTTTGGCTATTTTAGGCTCTACACATTCCCATATGGATTTTAAGGTAAGTTTGCCAATTTCTACCAACCCCTACTCTGCACCTAGAGGAATTTTAATATTGTGTTAAATCTGTAGGCTAATTTGGGGAGAGTTGACATTTTAACATTGAGTTTTCCAATTCATAAATATGGAATATCTCTATGTTTATTTAGATCTTCTTTAATTTCCTCACTTATTTTGTCATTTTCAGTGTATAAGTCTTATACTTCTTTTGTTAAACATATTTGTAAGGATTTTTTTCCTGCTATTATGAATGAAATTGCTTTAATTTTATTTCTGGATTGTTTGTTGCTGGTATACAGCATGTTAGCTAATTTATTCCTAGTGTGTATAAATAAAATTGCTTCCTGTGTTTGTTCTTGTTTCTTACAACCTTGCTAAATTAATTCATTAGTTCTTAGACTTATTTGTGGGTTCCCTATTCTACACATACAGGATAACATAATCTGCGAATAAAGTTCAACTTTTTTTTCTACATGCCACTGTAGTAAGGAACCAATATTATGATGAACTATAATGATCTTAAGTGTGTTTGATGGGCCTTGATTTTGAATTAATATAAACTCACACTGAGCTTATAACATTTTAAAATAAAATAGCATAAAATAAAATTTTTAAAAATGTCTTTATGCATATATATGTATATATATTACACTGAAGAAATAAAAAGGGAAATCAATTGCTTTCTAGGAATATGGGAAAGAAAATCTTACCTTATCCTTTGTCTTTTCTGAAACTCTTATTTGGTAGATTAGTAGATACAAATAGCCCTGATAGAACTATAATTAGTTACACTCAGGGAATACTAATGGCTACCTTACAAGTATCTAAATGCTGAAAGTAGTTTCTAAACTATAAAGTACTATTAATATATACTTTTATTCATGCAAATAAGAAAATATATTTGATAACATGTATATCAAAACCCTTGTTAAAAATAAAATGCTGTACAGTGTAAGGTGTTATTATCATGTGCATAGAGCTTGTTCCTGCTTTTTTTTTTTTTTCTTTTTTGTAGAAATAGAGTCTCACCGTGTTGTCCAGGTTGTTCTTGGGCTCAGGTGATCCTCTTACCTCAGCCTCCTGAAGTGAGGGATTACAGGCCTGAGCCACTATGCCTGGCTGAAATCCATGGTTTTTAGATGGAGATATAAAAATAGGAACTTTTTTTTTTTTTAACAGTAAATCCTGTATGCTAAAGAGTAAGTGAATATTGAGATGGTAATAGAACTTTGTACTATTGGTACTTATCTTACTGCCTTGTAACTGCTATATTTTGCATACATGCCTGTCCCCATCTGTGAATTGCAAATTTTTTGAGGAAGTGACAATGTCTTGCTCATTGTTAGTACCATTGTATGGTACCTAGAACATTGGAAGTATTCAATAAATGTTTGCTAAGTGAATAATGTTAAAGTTTTGTAGCTGACACTTGTTAAAAATGATAAGACATATTTTATTCAGTACTACTTCAGTAAGGGGGAAAACTCAGTGTTATCAGAGCTTAACTGAACAAAAGACAGAAGGCCTTTTAAATGTTGGGATGTGCTAAACAAAAGGTACTAAAAGACATTAAGGGGGATTTGTATGTGTAGTTAGGCAATGTGGGTTTATTAATGTGGTGTTTATCTGGAGGAGAAACAAACTTCTTTTATCTTTAGGACAGGAAATATACTTTTGCAAATTGATTATGTCTTCAGGACAGGAAATACAGTTTTGCAATTTGGAATAAGATGCCCACCACAAGAACTGGGTAACAGGAGCGGTATCTCTCTGGATGTTACGTTTCAAAGAGGTGGCTCCCAGGTCCTTGAGGAGTTGTTTCTGGGTGGTAGGGAATATACATTTCAAACGTACAAGGAAAAGACTTATAATGCAAGCTTTTATGAGTAAATGCTTAGCCAGCATGGTAGCTAACGTCTGTAATCCCAGCACTTAGAGAGGCCTAGGTGGGCAAATCATGAGGTCAGGAGTTTGATACCAGCCTGGCCAACATGGTGAAACCCCATCTCTACTAAAAATACAAAAAATTAGCTAGGTGTAGTGGCAGGTACCTGTAATCTCAGCTACTTGGGAGGCTAAGGCAGGAGAATCGCTTGAACCTGGGTGGAGGAGGTTGCAGTGAGGTGAGATGTGCTCCACACTTAAGCCTGGGTGGCAGAGAGAGATCCCATCTAAAAAAAAAAAAAAAAAAAAAAACTAAAAAAAAAAAAAAAAGAGTAAATGCTCTAAAAAAGGAAGGTCAGGGACCTATTAGTTGTTGGCTAGAACCAACAGTAAGTTATTTTGGCTTAAGAAATAATTTGAGAGAGCTCTGAGATTTCTCAGGTAGGCATGTTAAGGGGATGGTGTTGTCATCCTAGGGACATGGCCTTGAGCTGATAGAACCTGAGCTAGTGTTTGTTGAAATGTCTTAGTGTGGAGGGCTGATGAAACGGGTTGTGCTGAAAGTTGCAGTTTGTGTAGGCCAAAGTTGAGGCCTGCTTGAAAAGAGGGCTCAGAAAAGCCTGACTAAAGTTTGGTCAAGGAGAGGGTCTTTGTCAATAATGCAGGGCAAGGAAAGGTTTCATCTTAAATTTGTGGATGGAAATTTAGGATGAAACCAGAAATGGGGTGGAAATCAGGCATACTTATCAGAATTTAATGTGCAGCACTGGCTGAGGGAGAAAGAGCTAATGTTTAGCTAACCGGGTGTGCTATATCTGTTATTTTTACTTAATCCTTTCAGTATACCTGTGAGGTCAGTACTGTCTTTGTGTTACAATCAAGCGACAGAAGCACAGATGTTTTAAATAACATGTTCGGGGTCATATAGTTAGTGATCAGTGGAGTTGGGATTCCAACACTGATTTTTTTTACTTCAAATCACTCTGATCATCAGTATGTATTTTAATATTTTTATATAGCAATTTGCTTTCCTTAGAAGTGATTTACATTTGTAACAGTTAAGATTGCTAAGCTGCTTAGTAAGTGGCTGATCCTAAGAAGAACATTTAGCTGGGCTTAATAAAATTTGAGGAGTGAGAACATAAGAGTGTTACTAGAGCTTTACTTTCTTAGGGTGGAAATGCCCTCAGTTGTCACTTGAATTCCTGCTAACACCCCAAAATACATATGGAAAGATTGCTCTTAATTATAGAGCCCCATAATGTTGGAGCTGGAAAGTCTTTAGCCATCAAGCCCAGAATCTTAATTTCTCCGATGAAAACACTATGACCCAGAAAGGTTAAGTGATTTACCCAAGATCTCTGGGCCAGTGCATTAGAGAGAGCTGGGATTGATTTAGCCAAAAATTATTGTGGCCCACTTTGTGGATTTACCCTCAGATGTTATCATCACAAAATGTACGTATCAAATGTGAAACTGCCATTGTGTTGTCAGTGCTTTCTTTTAGCAAATAACCTTAGAAGTTGGAATTGCCTTTGTGGAGAGATGATGGTAACTCAGCAGTGCCTCTCAGAGCCCAGTCAGGAGATTTTGCAGAGCTTTCTGTTTTAAACACTTCTGTCTGAAATGTTTAGTATGACACTACAGGTTAGGCAAAAATATAGTGACAGCAACATGGCAACAACAAAACAACCAACGTGGATAAGCAGATGAACCTTAAAAAAATGTTTTGTCACTATGTGTTTTAACACTTTCAAAGATTGACATAGACCTCTTCTCTTATGTTAAGACCTATTAGTTTATGCTGTTTTTAGCATTAAACAGTAAAATATTTATTCCCTTGTTGTTATATTCTCTCTATTACTGCTATGCCTTAATTTCATCTTGACAGTTTTCCTCTGCATTTTTGGCATTGCATTCACTCTGATTACACCAGTGGATCTGTTACCAGAAAGGGGTTTCCTTTTTTTTTTTTTTTTGAGACGGAGTTTCGCTCTTGTTACCCAGGCTGGAGTGCAATGGCAAGATCTCGGCTCACCGCAACCTCCGCCTCCTGGGTTCAGGCAATTCTCCTGCCTCAGCCTCCTGAGTAGCTGGGATTACAGGCACGCGCCACCATGCCCAGCTAATTTTTTGTAGTTTTTAGTAGAGACGGGGTTTCACCATGTTGACCAGGATGGTCTCGATCTCTTGACCTCGTGATCCACCCGCCTCGGCCTCCGAAAGTGCTGGGATTACAGGCGTGAGCCACCGCGCCCGGCCAGAAAGGGGTTTCCAAACCAGACCTCATGAGAGGGTTCATGGATCTTGTGCAAGAAAGAATTCGGGGCAAGTCCACAGCATAAAGTGAAAACAAGTTCATTAAGACAGTAAGAAAATAAAAGGGTGGCTATTTCATAGAGAGACTAGGACATTCCTAGAAGCAAGAGGAGAAACATGTCTGCCTTAGGTACAATGCTTGTTTATATATAAGAACAAAGCAAAAAGTTGTGGGTACATGTGCTCTACTACAAAGGCTGTGACCAAGGATTGTTAGATTGTTAATCTTTGTGTATCTACTTTTGCAAGAATTTATATTATCTTTAAAGCAAAACTTTTTTTTTTTTTTTTTTTTGGTGCAGTCCAAGTTTTCTCTGCATCTTTTTTTGCTTTATTCTTGGTGTCATATCTAAGGTTTGCTTAAATCCAGGTCAGTAAGATTTTTTTGGTGAGATGGAGTGCCACTCTGTTGCTCAGGCTAGAGTGCAGTGGCACAATCTCGGCTCACTGCAACCTCTGCCTCCCAGATTGAAGCAATTCTCCTGCTTCAGCCTCCTGAGCAGCTGGGACTATAGGCATGCACACTACTACACCTGGCTAATTTTTGTATTTTTAGTAGAGATGGGGTTTCACTATGTTGGCCAGGCTGGTCTCTAACTCCTGACGTCAGGTGATCCACCTGCCTTCTCCTCTCAAAGTGTTGGGATTACAGACATGAGCCACCGCGCCTCACTGCAAAACTTAAACTAAGAATGCTTTTGGTCATAAGATATCAGGACATCAGGACATTTCCTGGGTCTGTTATTTCCTGGGTTTGCTAAGTTCAGTAAATTATTAACTTCTTCCCTTAACTGTAAATATTCTCATTAAAAATGTCTGATCTCCTGAGAATGCAGCCCAGTAGGTCTCTGTTTCCTTTTATGCAGCCCTAATTCATGATTAAGCCATTCTGGTTTGAATGCCTCTGACACATTTTCCCTGCTTCCTTTTGTAGGGGGACCCTTAATCCTAAAGGTTGCAGAGGGATATAAATTCATCTTCTGTAGCTTCTTCAGGGTGAACGGGGGCAATGATATTCTTCTCTAACAATATTTAGGGTCTCATATTTAGAATTGGGAAGAGTTTAGTCAGAAAGTGTTAGTATGCTGAAGGTCATTCAAAACTCTTGAGTCGTGATGAAAGATAATATCGGGAAGATTAATAAGTGTTTAAGAAAACATTGAGTAAGCCTATACTAAATTATTGTACAAAGAGTATGACAGCAGTATATTCTACAACTGTAAAGTGAAATAAGTAAAATTGTCTCAAGCAAACTAAGAAAGCTTTCTATGAACTGGGCAATTGTGGGAACCAAGATGCTATGGGGTCACTAGCTGATTTAAATATGCATCCAGAATTAGAATATTGATCCAGATTTTTAAGCTACCCATGCCTCTTGGTTTTTTTCTTTTTTCTTTTTTCTTTTTTTTTTTTGAGCAGCAGCTGGAGATCACTGGTTGGTTCACAGGAATAAGCAGGGTCTAAATTGCAGAAAAAACTCAAAAACAATGGATGAGACTAGAAACTAATGCCAGGTGTACCATAGTTTGTGAAACATAATTTTTCTCTTTCCAGCACCTATTTTTATTAAAAACAAGTGATTTTAGGACCGATTTGTTTGCAAAATGAATTTTAGTCTTATTATATGTGGCCAGGTTATTTGTATAAAGTGAAACAAGAATAATTATTTGCCATATAGTCTCTTTTGGCTTTGATGGAACTGTGTTCCATAATCTAATATTAGATTAGACTTTTTAAAGCCTTGAGCCCAGTTATGGATTTATGTGTGCCTGAAAATAGATGTATGAGCTGATAAGTTTCTCTCCTCTGGAGGTCCCAAGATACTTGGGGCTCCTTGGCCTGTCAGAAAGTGACATTTCTTTACTCATCACAGGTCAGGAGTCCTGTACAAGGACTGCATAAACATGATACGAGGTCAGTTTTCCTTAGGGGCTTTAATTGGCTCTATAAGTGAATTTTGATTCTTTAAAGCAGTCTGTTTATATTTGAAAGCATATCAGTCATTCCAGTCAAACCCTTGGTAAAATAACCAGTGTCTCCAATTGGGTCTTGTCACAAAAGAAAATAAATTCTTATTGGACTTATGTAAATAACTATATCACCATAAGTTAAAAATACTAACAAATAGTTTCCAAATTTGGGAGAAATCAGGTAGAGAGAAAGAAACATGCTCCAAATTTTGTTTACAGGGTATGTTTTAGTCAATTGTTAAAAGCTGTAAATAGCTCAAAAGAAAAGTTTTCTTGACTCAAAAACAAAACAGAAAGGCAAAAAGTCTTAAATAGATTATTTTAGTCCTTTATTAGTTGTCTATGCAATTAATTCCTGCTTTGCTCAATATTTATGAATACATTAGTTTTCCAAGAGTCTTGGAAGTTTGCCTTCTGTTTTAATGGCATACATTTCAAAGTTGTCAAAGTCCTGCTTTATAAGAGTACTTGTCAGAGTCCTATAGCTTATTATAAACTGCCTTTTTAAGAGAATCAAAATAAGACAACAATTGCTTGTGGATGACAAAAAGTCTTAGGGCAGCTACAGTCAGAGACACAACAAGGAAATTTGGCCTCCCTTGTGGTGCACAATAATTTAACATAACAGTTATTACTGATAACATATCCTAAGTTATATCAGAATTATAGGAGTTTTGTGTAATTTTGGAACACATACCAATAACACATATAAATAACCCAAAGAAGGTCAGATGTCATTTTGAATTTGACAATACTTCCTATATGATTTTAGCATACCAAATAAGTCAAATATGCCATTATTGGACTTCAGGGGATCTAATATCTAAAACAATTAATTAAGTCAGGAAAGAATTTATAATTTGATTTTGGAAAATTTGTTAAATAGCAAAGGTTTAAAATACTTTGTTATAAAATAGAATCCCAGGTCACCATAAGCCATTTATTCGGCAAAATGATAACTTAAAGATTTAAAAAGGGCAAAAACCTTTACTCATTGATGGAAACCCTGTGCATGAAAAGGCAAGAGAAGACTGTGAAAGCTATTATCTGTAGGTTTCTTTGACTTCATGCTGGCCTTTGGTTGAAGAGAAAGGCCAGTTATAATAAAAAAATTATGGAAAAAGACACCTGCAAGAAAAAAGTGATTGAGGGAATTTGTATTCTGCAATAAAACCCAGAGTAAACTCTTAGATAAGATGATGACTTCCTTCTGGGAGAGGTGAATACAGGAAGAGTTAGCTTTCTAAGTAATGTTTCTTTTGTTTTTTTTCCTGTAGTTTATTCAAAAGGCATAAAAACATCTTTTATCTTTTGATATTACATGAAAATCTTGTTCAAAAGAGAGAGCCAAATTTCACTTTTGCTTTAATGTACTATTAGTGTCAAATCCAATTTCTAATAAAATCATGTGAACAAAACCCTACTCACTCTTAATCAGATTGACCGTAAAGTAAGATTCTCATAAACCTTTTAGAACCATTTAAATTTTTTGTTGATGGCAAGTTACTTGCCTCTGGCTTTGCCAGTGTGATGAGAGCAGCTTTACGATTCTTACAGTCTCTCAATATTTTGGCATCTTCAGCCTACTGAAACTGTGTCAAGAATGTCTTCCTTATTTCTGCATTGTCCACTGGATGCTTTAGTCATATTCAAACACCAGTTGTTCCCTCTGCTTCCAGACTTACCACATCTGTCAGAAACCTGACATGTGGGCATACTGCAGCAATCCTGAATAGAGTGGTCCCCTTGCTTCCAATTGTCTTGAAGCTGCCAGTCAGATCTCTGACATTTGTCTGTACATGAAAAGGCAAGAGAAAGACTGTGAAAGCTGTCATCTGTTGGTTTCTTTGACTTCATTCTAACCTTTGGTTGAGGAGAAAGGCTGGTTATAGGAAAAAATTATGGAAAAAAGACACCTACAAGAAAAAAAGCGATTGAGGAATTTGTGTTATGCAGTAAAGTCCAGAGTAAACTCTTAGATAAAATGATGATGCCCTTTTAGAAGAGGTGAAGCTGGTATACTGATGATCCTTATCAGAAGTATAATGACTGAACAAACCTGAAATATACATCAGAAGTTTCACTTGTTTCTCATTTATTGAATATGTATCTTTGTGTACATGATATCTTCACAAAAATGGGTAGGTATAAAACTTGATGTAAATTGTACCAATGAATATGTAAACATACAGTGCCAACATTAAAGTTATAAAAGTTTCAAAATTAAAAAAAAATTTTATTAAAGAGTAGATCAGTGCTCTAAGAAAACCCTGCTGTGTGTTTTCCCAATATTCAATTTATAGAAAAACCAAACAGCACCCTTTTAACTTTAGTCAATTTGCTCACACACAGAATTTCTTTTCTTCTTCTTCTTCTTTTTTTTTTTTTCACCATTTGCTCAAATTTTTAGCTTTATTCTATCTAACTTAAAAAATTATTCATCCTTCTGAACTAGGCAAGAAACTCCTCATATTCCCATGCCTTTTTTATAATCTTTTACCAAAAATACACTCTACTTTTCTTACATACCTTGCTCCAGTAGTCTAAATTACATATGTTACAATGTTAACTCTTAGCAACTTTTATTTTTGGTGAAAAACCTGGTGAGTGAGTGATTTTAACCTTGTATCAGAATGTAGAGCCCAGTACAAGGACAGAGCTAAAAGTCTGATTATTCCCAGCCTAGTCAGGGGACCAAACTAATTCCATGTCTCGAGGCCTTACCTGGAATTCGCTGTAAAGCATACGTACAAGTCAAGTAATTATAAAAAATGTCATAGAAGCAGTGACCCTAACACATATACTAAGGACAGTCTTCAGCTTGCCTAATGTAAACTAAATGTCTAAAAGTCATGTGAACTAAATGGCATTGAAGTTTTAATTTTTCTGACAAAATATTTAGGTGCTTATTTTTCTTTTGTCTTTTTCTTTCTTTT
>NW_016107336.1:990201-1001325 GCF_001604975.1 Cebus imitator
TTTGAGACAGAGTCTTGCTCTGTTGCTGAGGCTGGAGCGTGGTGGTGTAATCTTGACTCACTCCACCTTCTGGGTTTAAGCGATTCTTGTGTCTCAGCCTCCTGAGTACCTGGGATCACAGGTGTGCACCACCACTCATGGCTAATTTTTGTATTTTTAGTAGAGATGGGGTTTCACCCTCTTGGCCAGGCTGATCTTGAACTCCTGACCTTAGGTGACCTACCTGCCTTGGACTCCCAAAGTGCTGAGATTATAAGCATGAGTCACCACACCTCACCTGGCCCTTTTTTTTTTTTTTTTTTTTTGAGACAGAGTCTTTTTCTGTTGCCCAGGGTGGACTGCAGTGGTGCACTCTCAGCTCACTGTAATCTCTGCTTCTTGGATTCAAGTGATTCTCCTGCCTCAGCCTCCTGATTAACTAGGACTACAGGTATGTGTCACCACACCTGGATAACTTTTGCATTTTTAGTAGAGACAGGGTTTCTCTATGTTGGTTAGTCCTGGCCTCAAGTGATCTGCCCACACAGCCTTCCAAAGTGCTGAGATTACAGGTGTGAGCCACCATACCCGGCCACTTGTTTTTCAAGCTCTTTCATATGTAAACATCACACACACAACACATATAAATACACAGGCAGATAGAAGAAGATCTATTAGTTATAAGATTTTTTTATTTGCCAGTTTTAAGTTTCTTAATTGGATTACTGGCTTCAGGCTGAAGCCCTTTGAGGAAGAGGGCCAGGAAAGCATGCAGTTGCTAGGGCCTAATAAGCAGTCATAATTGGAAGGCAAAACAGATCCTCCAAAATTAAGAGTCCCATTTTTATACTGGATCCTTGATCCCTGAAAGAGGGAATTAGGCCATTCCCTATGGAGTCTTATCTCTCAGTGGGGGTGGGGACATTTCCATACCTTCCAGGTGGTCAAGAACACGCTTCTCTGATCCCAGTGTGCAAACAGCAGAGTATTCCTTCCTCATAACTGCCATTAGCCATCCCTAAAAGTGCATGTCCTGCCTAGTTATTACACACCAAGGCTAAAAGCTCTCATAATGCAAGTGATTTTTACCATTCATTTAACCAGTTTTCACAGAGAGGCCAGAAGTCTGACTGGTAGAAAATTCTTACTCTTTTGCTAGCATACCAGTTTTCTGAGTTTCCTTTTTGTGAGTGGCTTTGTTGGTCCTGCTTGTTGCCCCATAGCTGTGGGAGCCAAGCCATATGATGAAAGAAAATTATCTTTTCCATTTCATGGAAAAGCCTCTCAGTTTTGCAAGATGCCACCCGATAGGCTGTATGGGGGAAACAAATGATCATTTTCCATTTTGGCTGGAGCAAAATACACATGACAAACATAGACACTAGCCACCCCACTCTGCACCCAGCCTCAACCTGGCAAGGCTCACACTTGCCCCTTGGCCCCTGTCAACCTCTGTCATCTTTGATTCACTTAAAGTGGGGTGGAATGACCTCTAACCAGGAGTTTCAACGTCTGGTCTCTGAGCAAGATGGAAAAGCAGATATTTGCCCTGCATGACAGAAAAGATAGTAAAGGGAAAGAGGTAAAAGATAGTAAAGAGAGAGAGAGGAAAGGGAAGGGCAAACAGCATTGCCTGTGGTGGGGCAGGAGAGGCAAGGAGCTCAGGGAGGCCAGGGAAAGACCCTGGTGCTGTGCAGACTGTTTTCCTTTGGTTAATATCTCTCCAGTATCATCCCTTCGTAGCTCATCACGGAATATGTTACTGGAAAGGGGTCCCGGTCCAGACCCCAAGAGAGGGTTCTCGGATCTTGGACAGGAAAGAATTTGAGGCAAGTCCACAGAATAAAGTGAAAGCAAGTTCATTAAGAAAGTAAGGGAATAAAAGGGTGGCTACTCCACAGAGAGACCAGGTCATTCCTAAAAGCGAGAGGAGAAACATGTCCGCCTTAACTAGGCACAATGCTTGTTTACATGTGAGATAACAAAGCAAAAAGTCATGGGGAGATGTGCTCTACTACAAGGGCTTGTGACAGAGAATTGTTAATCTTTGTGTAACTACTGTCTTTCACAAGAATCTGTATTATCTTTAAAGCAAAACTTCTTTTACTTTTGGAGACGGAGTTTCACTACAAAACTTATTCTTAAATGAAGAATGCTTTTGTTCATAAAACAGGACATCAGGACACTTCTGGGTTTGTTAAGTCCTGGGTCTGTTTAGTAAACATTATTAATTTCTTCCTTTAACTGTTAATACCCTGTGACTAAGAATGCCTAGTCTCCTAGGAATGCAGCCCAGTAGGTCTCAGCCTCATTTTACCCAACCCCTATGCAATATGGAGTCACTCTAGTTTGAACACCTCTGACAGATCCTTTGGTGTGGAAACTGTGTGGCATTTCATTCCATTCTGTCACACAGTGGACAGGTGAGTTACTAGTGAAGATGCAGAACCAAGGAATTAGTACTGCCCTGGGTGTGTGTGACTATAGAACAGGAAGTAAGTAGTAGAGCACTGTGTGAGGATGGGATTTGGGGAGCTGTCAGAGTAGTTATCATAGAAGTCAAGGACATGTAGGGAAGAGTGGAGGCAGAGTCCAGTGTTTTATATGCACGAGTCATGGAAGAGGCAATGTGAAGTCTCTGGCTTATTAGGTGGGGTAAGTCAGGGCCACTTAGAGAAAGGAATCTCTCCTTAGAAGAGCAAAGTTGACAATCAGGAGATTAGTCCTACTGTTAAAGAATATTAAGGGGTGGGAATGAGGAATATGGGAAGGTGTAGCTGCCCCTTCTCTGTATTCCTTAGCACTCTGTGGGTCCTGCTCATGCAGCAGTGACCATCAAGTGTGCTAATGACTGAGTTCCTTATTGGGCTCCCCCTCTAGACTGTACGTTTCTTGAAGGTGAGGCCATCACCAGCACCTAGCCCAGGGCTCATGCTGTACTAAACATTCAGTAGGCATTTGGTTAATGAATGAATATACGTGGTGGATGGGCAGGGGAAGAAACAAAGCATCCATGAGCACAGATGTTGGAAAGTAGAGAGAAAGCTTTGCTAATGATTTTATTTTTATCTTTTTATTATGGAAAAAGTTTAAACATTCAGAAGTGGAGAAAACGGTATAATGAATCATTTTTTCCCTTTTTACTTATCACTCAGCCTCAACAGTGATCAACATATGGCCAATCTTGCTTCATTTATCTACCCTCTCCCTGTTGGATTATTTTGAAACAAAGCCCAGATGTCATATTATTTAATCTGTGAAATCTCAGTATGTATCTTCAAAACAGTAAAAAGACTTGCCTTTAAATAATATAACCACAATGTCATTATCACACTAGAAAACAATTGCAGAATAATTCCTTACTGTCATGAAATATTGGTATTCAAATTTCCCTTATTGTCTTGTAAGTTGCCCCTTTCCCCATCGGTCAGTTATAATTAGAGTCCAAACAAGGACTGCTCACATATTTAGCTAATAAATCTATTAGGCCCCTTTTAGTCTATAGCAAGCTTGTCCAGCCTGTGGTCTGCGGGTCACATGCAGCCAGGACAGCTTTAAATGTGGTTCAACACAAATCTGTAAACTTTCTGAAAACATTATGAGATTTTAAAATTTTAATTGTAATTAAATTAAAAAAATTTTTTTTTAGTTCATTCATTGGCGATCGTTAGTGTTAGTGTATTTCCCAAGACAATTCTCCTTACAGTGTGGCACAGGAAACCGAAAGATTGGCCACCCTTGGTCTATAGGTTCACCCTTCTTTTTTTTCTTGGAATTTATTTATTGAACTAACTGGATCCTTCGTCCCGTGGAATTTCCCACAATCTGAATTTTAACTAACTACATCCCCATGTATTCATTTTTCTGTCCCTCACGTTTCCTGTAAACAGGTAATGAGAACCTGAGGTTTGATCGTATTTTCAGCTTTTTGGCAAGAAGGCCTATGAAGGTGAAGGGGCTGTGTGCTTCCTGCTGTATGGCATCAGGAGGCACCTGCTGCCTTGCCCCTCCCTTTGTTGTGTGAAGCCCCATCAGTGAACACAGGAGTTGTGAGCCTGACCTGTGTGTCATCCACCTCCTTATCTGATGTTTGTGTTGTGATTTTGGCAGCCATTGATAATATTGTCCGGTTAGGGGTTAGTAAACTTTTTATGTAAAGGGCCAGACAGTAAGTAGTTTTGGCTTTGGGGGCCAATATGGTCTCTGTCATTGTAGTAGGAATGTAGCCTTCAACAGTATGTGCATGAATGGGCACAAGTACATGCCTATAAAATTTCATTTACCAGATTAGATATGACCTACTGGGAATTATCTGCCAACTCCTGATCTAGATTGATTATTTTACTAAGGATTACAAAATAATATAATTCTCACATTATTGGTTGAAATGCTTTTATAAGAAGAATTTTAGCTTATCAATTATTTGATTGCTTTCAAGGCATAACAGAAAGGAAACTGCACATAAAGAAAAGGCAGAATAAATTCTTGTGTCTTGGTTATTTGTTTTCAGAATGGGTTAGTTTCCTCACATCTTCCAAAGGAGTTCATTTTGTTTTTTTAAGTATCATCATGAAATAGCTTTTTGACATATTTGGTGTTTCAGACTTTCTAGACTTAGGCCCTGTGGGTACACGGGAGGAGCCCCATGACTGGTGTTGGTTAACAGTTGCACTGCAACCATGGGGCCCATGATGCATTATGTGCTTCATGGCAGAATGGTTTTCATGTCTCAGTTGTACTCTTATTGTAAATTCTATGAGTGGTCTCTGTCTGCAGCTTTACAATCCATGATGGTACCATTTTAAAAAAGTGTTATTAGTCCAGGTGTAGTTTGGTGCATACCTGTAATCGCAGCACTTGGGAGGCCGAGGCAGGAGGATTGCTTGAGGCCAGGAGTTCAAGACCAGCCTGGGCAACATAGAAAGAACCCATCTCTATGCCCTTCCCAAAAATGTTTTATTAGGTATGAAAATACATTTTGTCTCATTTAGAAAACGCTGCAGGCTTTCACTTTATCCTAATCTTCATGGTGAATATATGTCAATCAATAATGCCACATTATGTAGCTGTATTGCAAAGTGACACATTCATTAAGATTGATTCTAAAAGGCCTATTGAGAAAAGCCACTCGGGGCAAATAAATTTAATAAAATTTAATCTATAGTTCCTTTTCTTCTTGTCCAGCTTGTATTAAAGCATATATTAAATGTGGTAGAATATAGAAAGTGTTTCTATTTCCTTTAAAAATCTTTTTGCCCATTATTAATTGAGGCATTTTATTAATTGGATTGGTGACATATCTGCTGAGAGTACAGTTAGACCTTGGTGAACAGAAATCGACTTCATCTCATGAGGTGTTATAGTCATTTTTATTAATGCTGGAGAAGAGATGGTATATTATTTAGAATTATGGAAAGTGAGGAAAATATTTTGGTTTGTGGCTTTGCTTTTATTTTAGGAAAATATTATAAAAATAATACCTTTCTAGCTTTAACTATATTTATAATTTTTAGAACATTGTGAATACTTAGATATTATAGTGGTAACTATTTTGCTTAGTATGTAAAGAAACATTTGTAGAAAATTTAAAAGCCTTAAGGATAAATAAGGATGATATCTGGACATTTACAGAGAAACAATCCTATGGAAATTTGATTCTCTGAATTTTATTAATAGAAACCTTTGGTGAGCCTAAACCTGGGCCTGAATGTGGACAAATATTTGCCAAGTTGGAGATTTTAAATGATGAAGACAAATAATGGAATTCTTTCATTTTTTCAACATGTATTGAGACCTTCCTAGAGGCTATGACTTATAAATCTTTCTACGTCCTTATTTTCCATGTTTATAGATTTCTTGGGAAGTTCAGCTGATTTGGTATTTTTATGGACATGTTGGAGTATTAAATTTATAATCTGAAAATATACATTATAAAATGTATAGCATTCAAGAATATTTATCAAGACAAAGTGCTGACTTCACACACTCAGAAGGGTGTGGTATACCATTTACGGATTGGAAGAGGTAGGAGGAGTCTTGGAGACATTTCAATATATTTATATGGCAAGTATTTATTGAGTATCTACTCCATGCTGGCTTATGATAGGTACTTTAGAATGGTAAGCAACATATTAGTGGCTCTTATAATTTACATAGTAGTAGTAGAAATTTAGAACAAACAGATTAGTTAAATTGGGCTTCTTGAAATTTGTTGAAGGAAGTAAAGAGAGTGCTATAATAGAAAATAAGGGGTAAAGTATTTTGAAAATGAGTAATTGGGGAGGACTTCCTTAAGGAGTTTATATTGAGATCTGCTATGGTTTTGGTTATTTGTCCCTTCCAGACCTCATGTTGAAATTTGATCAGATCTTTCATGATCTTCTTTGGGGGTGAATGAATTCTTACTCTGTTAGTTCCCTTGAGCATTCATTGTTAAAAAGAGCCTGGCACCTCCCCTGTCTCTGGCTTCCTGTCTTGCCATGTGATCTCTGCACACATCGGCTCCTTTACATTTCTTCCCATGAATAGAAGCAGCCTGAGACCCTCATCAGGTGCACATGCCCAGTCCTGAACTTTCCAGCCAGCCAGAATGGAGAATCAAATAAACCTCTTTTCTTTGTAAGTTACTCAGCATCAAGGTATTCCTTTATAGCAACACAAAACGGACTAAGGCAAGATCTCTAAGAAGGAATGAGATTAGTATGACATTTCACTTGAGCAAACAGCCTAAAGCATGAATGACTTTAGACTGTTTATGGAACTTAGCAAAGGCCAATGTGGCAGGAAAACATTGTGAGCAGTGGTTCCAGACAGGGTTGGAGGGAAGGCAGAGGCCAGATCATACAGTACCTTGCTGTGTAGAGTTTGGATTTTAATCTCTGTGTAATGAAAAACTATTTAAGTGTCATAAACAGATGATAGATGTAATTCCATTTACATTTTAAGAAGCTTACTTTGGTCATTGCAATGAAAGTTTATAGTGGAGCAAGATTAGAAGCATGAAGATAAATTAGAGAGTTCTGCAATGAACAAGGTCAAAGCCTAGATTAGGATGTTGATGATGAATGAAATTGGAAGATTGGAAACATACTTTGGTTGAACTGACTGACTTGCCAATGGATTGGACATGAGGAGTGAGGTATAATGTAGAACCAAAGGTGACTCCTAGTTTTTGAAAAACTGAGAGAATGGTGGTGCCATTTATTAAAATGTGGAAAACTGCAGGAAACAATTGGGTGGAAGTGAGAGGTGAGGATGGAAACTTGTCTTAGACCTGTTAAATTTGAAATGTTTGTGTTAATACAAGTGGAGGTGCTGTAGGCACTCTGGAACTCAGAAGGACAGGATATGCTGCAGACACAAATTGAGGGGCAGTCATCATGTCATGGTATTCAAAGCTACTGGAGGAGATGAAACAATCCAAGGGAAAGAGTGCAAGCAAGGGCTAGGGAGTTCTAACATTTAGGGATTTGATAGAAGAGGAGCTGGCAGAGATTGAGAATAGTGGTCAGTGAACTAGGAGGAAAACTAAGAGAATAAGATGTCATGGAACCTATGAGAATAGATAGTTTCAGGAGTAAGGGTTGTAGTCACTGGGAAGAAGGTGAAGGACAGGTGAGACAAGATAAGGGCAGAAAAGGATGCATTTGCCTTTACAATCAGCCTCTGCTTTCAGGAACCTTGTCTTGATTGTCTTTGCATCCCCAGCATCTTGTACATGGCATGGCATTTAATAGACATTAAGTAAATACTTGCTGAATAATTAAGCGAAAGTGATAATAGCAGAAGAGGGCTATGTCATGAGTCCATCAAGAATTAAAACCTAACCTAACCAGGTGCAGTGGCTCATGTCTATAATCCCAGCACGTTGGGAGGCCGAGGCAGGAGGATTGCTTGAGGCCAGGAGTGTGAGACCAGTCTGGACAATATACCAAAACTCTATCTCTACAAAAAACAAACAAAAACCCCAGGCTCAACTGTTGCTCTTTTAAGTAAGTTCTATCACAGTTGAGGATGACTTTTCTGTCAGTCACTGTTGATGAAGGACAGTTGGTGATTTTCAGCCATGGCTTTGGGAGTATAATCATGTACATTTTTGACCAGTAAATCTATTACTTCTGTCTTCTGAAAGAAAACCAATTACAAAAAATTAAAAGTTGTTTGGAGGGAGAGAGTGTGTTTTGTGTGTATGTGTGTGTGTGGTATCCTATATCAGTTCCATTTAGTGAAATAGGCATCAAAATAATCTACCTAAGTTTGAAATTGTAGAAATGGTAGACATAACCTAATGCTAATTTCTTTAGACATTTTAGTTTCTCTTGATAAGGTTAGAGAGTTTTATTAAACTTTGGCCAAGGGAAATTACGAAGGAAGAAGTTGATAGGAAAGAAATTTGTCTAATGGAAGAGGATTCAGTCATTTTTAATAATGTAATTTTCAGGCCATATTCTTATTAACCATGATTTTAAATTATATCTTTGTTTGCCTCTTCCAAATAAAGAGTAAGGTACTAAGCAAAAAATCTAAACTTACAAGCTTTATTTATTACTTCTTAGTGTTCGTATACATAATATACATAAAAGAGAATGACATTTCCCTCTCAACTCATCAGGTAGTAGAAATTATTAGAATATTGGCAAATTGTGCTTTACTTACTTTACTTACTATCTGCTCTATCTGTAGATGGAAAACCTGTATACTCTTTGATACTACATATGTTCAATGCATATTCTGTCTACTACCAATTTAGAATGCTGAAATACCATATCAGTGGATCCATTATTTCTAAATTTCTAGTCACATCCATATAGTGCTTATTTATGTAAAATATTTATACCTAAACGATTTCATTGAATCCTTTCAATCACTTTGTGAGGCAGGTTAGTCCAAGATCACAGTGTCAGAGCCAGACCAAATCATGGTTTCCTGACTCTAGATGCTATGTGCTTCTGTTTTAAGACTGCCTGCAAGGGATGGTTATACTTCTGGCTGCACATCCAGGGTCTTGAAGAAGAAAGCAGATGTGGATATCTAAATATAGGGTGGGGAGCACCTGTTTTTTTCTCTCTGATTAATGAACATTTATTGGTTTAAAACTGCTGGCAGGCCTGGGAGTGGTGGCTCATGCCTGTAATCCCAGCACTTTGGGAGACCAAGGCAGGGGGATCACGAGTTCAGGAGTTTGAGATCTTCCTGGCCATGGTGAAATCCTGTCTCTACTAAAATACAAAAAAATTAGCTGGGCATAGTGGCATGTGCCTGTAGTCCCAGCCACTTAGGAGGCTGAGGCAGGGGAATTGTTTGAACCTGGGAGACGGAGGTTGAAGTGAGCTGAGATCGTGGTACTATACTCCAGCCTGGCAACAGAGCAAGAATCCATCTCAAAATAAATAAATAAATAAATAAATAAATAAATAAATAAATAAAATGCTGGCAAACAGCACAGCATTAATCACAGCTCCATATATAAAAATAGTGGTCTCTCTTCCAAAATTAATAACTTAGATTGCTAGGTCATTAACTAGGCTGTATCCTAATAAATAGATTATGACCCTCCATCAAATTAAATTGCTTATTCTTGGAGGAAGCGGTGGGGGGGGGGTAAGAATTTCAATTGTTGAGGGAGGCTTTCTGGAATTGCTCTTTATGCTGCCAAACAATGATTAGGGGTTATGGATATTGTGGGTTGAATTCTTCTAGAGTCTGCTGATGGTCCTTCAAGAATGAGCGCTTGGGATTTGTTGAGCCTATTCTTTTTAGGGTTTTTGAGTTGGAGTTTTTTATTATAGTGAGAAGGATTGTTTTTAATGAAAGACATAGTAAAACCCTTAATTCCGAGACCATCATCTCTACGAAGTTCAAATATTGTTAATGTTCCCTAAGGGATAACTGTGATAATTGGGACTGAGGCCAGCATATTATTGTTAGTAATTATTAACAGTAATGTGAGTCTTTCAAGCTCTAACTAGAAGCCAGTTTCTGAATCGTTAGGTGGAAAAACTGGACTTTCTTGGAGGTAGATGCCACATGTGTGGTTTAAGCTTAATTTGGGACTCAGGCTCCATAAATAATGAGGTTAGGAGCATAGGGTTTTATGAATGAGCAATTGGGTGTCAGAGAGATGGCAAGTGTGTATACTTTATCGATAGCTGAGTATTAAAAACAATGTTCTGCCTTGATACTCACAAAGAAAAATGATGCTACAAATGCAAGAATCTCTCATATGTTTTTGAAGACAGAGTTATTAGTCAAAGAATTTAAGACATCGTAAAAACTGGTGATCAAGAAAGTGTTTGAAAAAGGATGCTCCATTTTGCGCAAAAATAAATTGAACATAGAAGCAGGTATTTAGCACCATTTCTAAAAACAGAAACCATAGGGAATGAAAATGACAATACCTTAACTTGTATCAGTTTTCTTGTTACAGAGCCCTTTAAAATATATTATCTTATCATCTAGAGAGCAGTGTTTAAAACATTTGTTTTCCCGGATGGGAGGAGTATTCTGGAAATGAGAGTTGAAATTTGACAGTTGTCTTTTTATAAGGGGAAAAATATAATCTCTCCTGTTGATGCCAAATTAAAATGGTTGATAGATTCTATGAGAATGATTTATGCTACATGAAACCGTATATGAATTATTTTGAAGAGGCCAGGCGAGGTGACTCATGCCTATAATCCTAGCACTTTGGGAGGCTGAGGCGGGTGGATCACCTGAGGTCAGCGTTCAAGACCAGCCTGGTCAACATGGTGAAACCCCATCTCTACTAAAAATACAAAAATTAGCCAGGCGTGGTGCCGCACGCCTGTAATCCCAGCAACTCAGAAAGCTGAGGAAGGAGAATCGCTTGAACCCAAGAGGTGGAGTTTGCAATGAGCTGAGATTGCACCACTGCACTCCAGTCTGTGTGAGGGAGTGAAACTCTATCTCAAAAAAAAAAAAAATTGAAGAACTGAAGCTTAAGAACTATACAATTAAGTTATATGGACAGTGAAGTAATACACAGCATAGAGCCCTAGATAACAAACAATAGAATCACAGTGACAGCTCTGTTTTTTTTTTTTTTTTTTTTTTTTTTTTTTTTTTTGTTTTTTTTTTTTTTTTTTTTTTTTTTTTTTTCCTGGTAGTATCTAATTCATAAGCTGT